>NC_083646.1:5279490-5579490 GCF_963576545.1 Limanda limanda | reverse complement strand
AAGATATGTAGATAATATACAACGTCCACTACAGATCCATTAATCAACAATAAGAGCTAGTCAGTTAGATCCATGATTTACAGAGGAAATACTTTATTCACCTGAGATACAACAATCAGTAATTTTCTCAATTGAAGAGATCAATTTTATATTTTTAAGGTTAATTAACGAGCTCCCGCAGAATCCTTGTACTTTCCATTGTAAACAATCCCAAAGTCCCGAGGTGCCTCTTGAACTAATACCATGAGGATCTGGTTAACCCAGAGGAACAGTAGTCTCACTCACATGAACACAACACGCTGCTGTACTATCTACTACACACTTATAAGACAGGGTTCATACACATTTTGACCAATGGATTTCCATGACTTTTCCATGACTTTTTAATAACTTTAAACCAAATTTCCATGACCGAACATTTTGTGAAATCTCTGTGTATACGCAAAAAAGTGACAAAATGTAGTATTCAAACTAACAATGAGAATTCCAAGGCATACAGTATACCTTAAATGACACAAACCCAGGTATGCTTGCTTATATTTTGAGAGTATTTCTTTAAAAGAGATTCTTTTTTCCATGACTTTTCCAGGCCTGGAAAAACACATTTTAAAATGTCCATGACTTTTCCAGGTTTTCCATGACCATACGAACTCTGATAAGATGACATGCTCCTGTAACTGCATCACTATAATCAGGGTTCACACACATTTTGACCAATGGATTTCCATGACTTTTCCACAACTTTAAACCAAATTTCCATTTCCAAACATTTTGTGAAATCTCGGTGTATACATGAAAAAGTGACAAAATGTAGTATTTAAACTAACAATGAGAATTCCAAGGCTTACATATTGAGCGTATTTCTTTAAAAGCATATGAATTATCAGCGTAAATGAAAATATGAATATAACACATTTCCATGACTTTTCCAAAACGTTTGGGATTTTATTTTTTTTCAGGACTTTTCCAGGCCTGGAAATACACATTTCACAATTAGAGGACTTTTCCAGGTTATTTTATGACCGTAGGAACCCTGTAAAATGTAATATAGAAGCAGCCGGGTCACTGTTATGAACATGACTCGGATCGATGGTGCAGACGTCAGCCGGGATGTGGCTTCACACCGGTGATGTTAAAACAAAACTGTATTTTTCTTGTGAGTATCAGGAAAAACCAAACGTCACAACAACAACCTGGTTCATTGTCAAGAAGACCAAAGTAGCTCCTCTGTCAATTAGCATCTGGTTAGCATGCCGCTAGCTAGCCTAGCATGCTAGCTAGCCGTACTCACAGGGTGCTCTGGACTCCGTTCGTGTTCGCCTGACTCAGAACCTGCGTCAGCGCCTTGGGTCGTAACATGACGTCACCGGCAGCGAAGTCAAATCAACGTGAAATGTGTCTTTAAAGTGAATAAACAACTCAATTTAAACTGTCACACGAAACTACTCGAAACACGAAGGCGAGTCAGCTGATGTTTTCCTTCTGTTCCGGGTGCAAAGCATTTTGGGAGTTGTAGGCAAGGAATTTTAACTTCTCCTTTTTCTGCTTTGCTTGATTGTGTTTAGAAAATATTCAGTACAACAGTTATGACACCGGAGAATTTCTACAGTGAGACACTTATCGTCCAATATTTCATATCAATTAATAAATTTGGTTTTGTATATTTATGTTGTTGGCATATTATTTTGGTTAGATAACATGCAGTATTATTTTGGACACTTGGTGGCGGTCGTTACATGCACAAGGCTGCAGGGGCAGAGGTGACAGGATGGAGGCGGATTATGAAATTTAAACGATGGGATGTAAGGGAGTAAAGGACGCCATCGAAATCAAATAAAGCAAAAAGAGGGAGGAATAAGCAATAGGGAGAAACACTAGAGAACAAACAGTTATATCAAGGCTAAGAGGAGGACACACAGGTCTAAACAGAAGAAGCCCCAGTAATGATTTGGTGTGGGTGGGGACGTGGACATGCAAAGTTTGAGGCATTCTTTGTCTCAAACTTTTCTATTCTTCTTCTAATATTTTTAAATCTCCCTCGCTAGTCCCAAACTCCATCAGTCTTTCAGCGTCAATCCCCGAAATGAAATCAGCGCGTTAGATCAACAGTCTTTCAAGAGCAGCGTTGAGGTCCCATTCTGTCGCGATGAGCGCCTGCAGGTTAGCTTCGTGGTTGCTGAAGCCCATGGCGTCGAGCTGGTCAAGCAGGTGCTGCTGAAAACGATTCTCCAGCTCCTGTGGCACACTGGAGGTGTAAGAATATATTAAAATAAATACAAAATAAAGCTTTATAGCTACAGTCAAGAAGAGCAGCTTTAAATGCCTGTGAGAGAGTAGACCCTCTTTGAATTAACATATAATTATGTAAAGTGATACTAAACTGAACACAACATGCAAGTATTTAGCAACACGACCTTCCCTAAACACAGAGAGTTCGCTCTGAAGTTTCGATGTATGGAAAAAGAAGTTTAATTCCAACAACATCTTAAAAAATAATAATTATAGCTTGCATTTATATAAAAAAGACCCAAGGACGAGGGACAAGGAAATTCAGATTATTTCCTGAGTGGACTCGTGGATTAAGACAAATATGGAGAAGAATATGTGGAATCGGGTGTAGCTGGTACCTGGACAGGAATCCTAACACTTCCGTCCGTAATATCTGCAGGCACTGTAGGATCTGTTCAAAGGCCTGTCTGACTATGGGGTTGCTCATCGTAGAAAGTGTTTCAGGATTCTGCAACTGCTCAATGACAATTAAACAAAAATCAGCTTTAAAACCTGCACAGCTCCTACGTCCTGAAAACAAATATTTCTATTGTTCTATTGTCCAGGACACGAACGTGAAAGCTCTGCTCTGACCTGTCTCATAAACTCAGGGTTGTCGACAATGCCTGGAAACATCTGTCTAATCAGGTGTAGGCTGTACATCACGTTCCAGAACATCAGGTTCCCCACGATCTGCGGCAGCATCTGTGGGTTGGACATCATCTGCTGCTGCATCTCCATAAAGTTGGGTGAACCCATGCCGAGACCTAACAAGCCGGACAGGTCGCCGGGTCCAACTGAGGAGGAAGGATACAGGCCAATAAGTTATTAGCAGGTTGGCTGTGGCATGAGCCTGGCTATAACATGTATCATCTTATTGAGTGCAAGGGGCAAATAAAGTATGTAGTAGTCACATGACACATGCAGCAGTACAACAATGTGTTGTGTCTCTACAAGAGCAGGTGACACTGCACGCTTCAGTTTACGTGACTGAAAAGCTATTAGCAAGTTAGATGGACAAACCAAGACATTTCATTTTGAAGACCCCACCTCATGCTGAGAGCTACAGGTTCATCTGCCTTGCATTCTAAGTATATTAATCAGAGCGAGTTTCTTTCTTCAGGTTTTGCAGACGAGGTGACCGCCTCTGAATCGAGTAACCTTCATGACTCATGTAACACAGAAACACGACCAGACTTCAGACTCATTCCTCTTAGACTGCTAAAAAGTATCATAGGGACGTTGCAGTTCCTAAATCTGAGAGACTGTTGCTAACTTTGGTTTATGATAGAGAACTGTTTGGTCAACCTATTGCGCCATTTTTGAAGTGCATGACACATATATGGTTTTTGGGGATAATTTAAAATTTAGAAAAACAAGACTAACATCAGGAACTTTGACATGGTTTTCAGAGAAAGCTGAAAACATTTCAAACCCTGAAACTCCCTGCAGTGCAAAAAGCAAGAAAATAAACTTCATGTTAAACATTCTTACTCATTGCATTAGCAGGTTGTATCGGTGTCTGAATGGTGCTACCTGCTAAAGTTGGGATGGTGCTGGTGCTGGTGCTGGTGCTGGGGCTGCTGCTAGTGGAACTGGTGTGAGGTGCACCGCCATCTGTTGATCTTAAGAGACAGCAGACATCAAATATTAATCTCACCACACGTAAAGCGAGACCTCTTAACACAGATCTCATGGACTATACTTACTTTGGGAAGGTCCTGATAACAAGCTGAACGGTGTGTCCGTCTTTGATACCATACTGCTTCAGAGTATTGGTATCCTTTAGAATCTTCCCTGTGAATATCAGCACCAGTTGGTGCTTGGGGGCCTCAAATCTTTTGGATACTTCCTCTTTAAGCTAAACAGATGAGAAAGAAAACAAAAGGTAAATTACCAGCAGGGCAAAGTCAGCAGCTGCCTTGATGTTCAAAGAAGAAATGTAGGTTTTGGTGATTTGATTAGTTGAAAGTATTAGTGGGATCAGAACTACATACGTACATTATCCTACATTAATATGCAATCTAGTGCCCCTCTTTTGAAGATGGGTGAAAATCTAGTTCTAAAAAAAATGTAGTTCCTACTGGGCCCACATGGAGGTTACTCCTGAAACAAGCTGTTCATTACATTTAGAGATGTTTCATTACTGATACAAGCATCAGAAATACTGAAAAAGCTTTGTCAGGAATCAGCCATTGTGTAAATATAAGTATGTAGTGTAGCATTAGTCAGAGCTACATAAAATGTCAGCAATTTTTGCAATATTTTCCTCAGGAAAGTCCCACAAGTAAAACTGCAACGTTTGCCATACGCAAGACTTCAGATTAAAGCTATTTAAAGGAAGTAATTGTTGTGTTCTTAGATTTATTTGTTTGTGTTCTTTTTGCAAAATTGTTTTTGCAAAATTCTATGGCTTCATTCTCTGTATGCATTTGTTTTTCAATGTGTTTATCACTTCCATACAGGGTTAGTAGCATTCAGTTATAAAAATATTTTGTACAGGTTATACTTTAAATGTACTGGTATCGGATCAGTACTTGTCATTGACAGAAATGCACCTCTCCCACAGAAGACTCCTCCCAAATCGTTATTTTCTCGTTTTCCCCCTGAGTTGTGATGTTAATCTCTATCAGGGTGGCACCCGGATATTCATCTTCATTCGCATTGACATCCATCATATGGTCGCTGCTGCTTTCCTCTGCCATCTCTCCAGTAAGGGCAAGCTCAAACCGTGGCAGCGGCAGCTCGTAGAGGTTCCTCCTCTACGGCTGCCTTCGATGCCACACTGTTGATAGGAAGTTGCCTTTCAATGCCTCAGGGATTAGAGTCAGCTGCCTTTAATGCCACACTATTTGGAGCAAGCTGCCTTTTAATGCCACACTGTTGATAGGCAGCTGCCTTTTATGTCACACTGTTTGGAGGCAGCTATCACAGTGGCCACAAGTGTTTGTGATTTATTTAATGAGATATATACTGGTTTATGAAAGTTTATTTGATAGTTTGTTAGCTCCCGGGGATGTAAGACTCAAAATGTATCAAGAAATGCTCCACATCTATCAGATCCATATGCATGATCCAAGGCTATATGGATGGGTAAGAACTCAAAAAAAGAACGTAGAAACCCCAGAGAACCACATGTGAGGGATCCCTCTTCCAGGACGGATAGAAGTGCAATAGATGCAACGTGTAATGGAGAACATCAGAAACAGCTTTGGAAGGTAAATTAATGGATGAACTTTTGTCAGTAATGGTAGAGTATCTTAGTAGACATATTGTATATAAAGCAGTCTTGTTGTAAGCCCTGGAACTGCGGATGATAAGGCCTAGGGACTCCGGGGAAGTCCCTAGGCCTCCCTTACTGCCAACATTACTGCAACAACATGTTCCTGTAGATTCCTGCTGCACAACATCAGGATAACACGCCCCCTTCTCACTCAGAAGGCGGCACAGGTTCTGGTCCAGGCTCTGGTCATCTCGTTTGAGACATCGTTTTTGCAAAAGCAAACACAGAGTCCACATTAAATTTGGTGATCTCCGACATATGAAGCCGGAAGTCGCTGCTGTATTAATGTTTAGCTTTAGCCAGCAGCTTCAGTTTGGATTTCGATGTTGCCTGCTCTGGGGGGGAGGAGAAGGAGGAGGGACTCAATGGAAACCGCAGACAGGTGTGCTAGCCTTGAGAGGAGCACGGTGAGCAAGCGGTAAGTCTGCATGCGGATAAACATCGGTGTTCGCTGTCTCCGTTTATTTTACAGCTTTTCTGTAGAGATGAGTCGCACTCCGGATGCCAGAGCGAGGGACAACCAGACAACACAGATCCAGGAGAAAATCACCAATGTGGAGAAACATTTCGGAGGGATGTGCCAGCTGTTTGGCGGTTATGTACGTAAAACAGCCAAGCTACGGGACAAGGCCGACCTTCTGGTTCGGGAAATCGGCCTGTACGCAGACACTGAAACGCCAAATCTAAAGAGCGGTATAAAGCAGTATGCTGACCAACTGGCCAAGATTCAAGACTACCGCCAAGCTCAGGTGGAAAGACTTGAAGCCAAAGTACTAGAGCCATTGAAGAGTTATGGAGCTGTTGTGAAACGTAAAAAGGAGGATCTGAAGACGACTCAAAGTGCCAGAGAGAGAGAAGTCAAACTGATGGCTCAGCTCGAGAAGACCAGAAAGAAGAACCCCTCAGACAGACAGATCATTTCTCAGGCTGAAAGTGATCTCCAGAAAGCCACCATGGACGCCATGCGGAAAACCAGGCAGCTGGAGGAGACCATAGATGATTTTGAGAAGCAGAAGATCCAGGACATCAAGAAAGTATTTAGGGAGTTTATGACAGTGGAGATGTCATTCCATGCCAAAGCCTTGGAGATCTGCACCTTGGCCTACCAGAGCATTCAGAGTGTGGATGAGGAGGAGGACCTGGAGGTGTTCAGGAGCTCACTGCACCCCCACAGGTCACGCTTAGATCTAGTGCAAGCATATACCAAAGGGCCCCTCAATCGGACCGTCTCCTTCCTGGGCACATCAGGAACCTTACAGCAACAAAGAGCTTCCATGCGGCAGACAAGAGGTGAGGAAGAAGCAAAGGAGAAGAACGAGGATGAGGATGAGGATGAAGACGAGGACGAAGATGAAGAAGAAGACGAAGACAAAGAGAAAGGTGAAGACGCAGACATCTCAGATGCTGATGATTAAAGGCTCATTAAATCTTTTATTTTATTTTTTTGCATTTTTCTGTAAGAAACAAAAGGGATTTCAATAAATTTACCAACAGTAAAAGCTGTGTCAACGCCAAAATCCCCTGTCACAGGTGGTCTGAGCAGTATTCTAGTGGTTTTTATTGTGTGATGCTCTGTAAGGGAGCAAGTGGTTCTCCCTTTATTTTTTATATCTCACACATTAACAAACCGTGCATTGTATAGTCATGCCTCTTTATGAATATTTTTTTTTTAATTGAAAACCTAATGACAGGCTTAGATTATGATGCCTGCCTTTTGGACTCTCAGGCATTCTCAGAGAGTCCTCCAGGTGTTTACCTTAGAAGTTCTCTCCCTTTTCGAAATGATCCTTGACTTTGGGAATGACCTCTGACTAGCTAATGGATGGGTGTAGAAGGAATGTTCTTGACCAATGTGTCTTCATGTTCGGACACAAAAACGAGCTTCATCTTCATGTTCGGACACAAAAAAGCAAGTCAGACACTATTTTTCCTGGGTGATTTCTCTGAGTTCTAGATCACCTGTAACACTTTTGTGTAATAAACATTATTATACTTGTAAGTACTGGGTCCGCGTTCCTTTCCTTCATCATCAACATCTACAACAACATCAATATCTCGGCTGCCCAGAATATACCATAAAAGGGGACGAGAAAGCAGTGTTCTTCTTGTGGTCTTCATTTAGTGGCACATTGTAGTAGCCAGATGTCAGGTCCATTGAACTGAAAAAGGCATTACCGCCCCCAGAGCCGCCAAAACAACCTGGTTGCTGTACTTTTAAAAGTTGACTTTTTTTTACAGTGGTCGTCCAGCGTCAATCCCCAAAAGGAACTAAGCGCGTTAGGTCAACAGTCTTTCAACGGCAGCGTTGACGTCCCCTCCGAACGCGATAAGCGCCTGCAGGTTAGCCTCACGGTTGATAAAGCCCATGGAGTTGAGCTGGTCAAGCTGCTGCTGAAAACGAGTCTCCGGCACCTGGAGGTGTGAGGGGAGAGACGGGGTAAGATTGTGATAACTGTCAGTATGTGGTGAGAGAGAAGACACATTTTGACCTAATATTTTGACACAACCTCTTGGTTTTAACTTTATTTTCAGTTCTCCTACTTCGTGCACAATTTCTGCATTATAATACAAAGACAAACTCTTCCTCTTAAATATCATGATAACATGTTTATGTATAGTTCTTTCAACTGTGAATAACATTAAACCCTTTTACTTTCACTTGAAAAAAAAGAATAAATATTAATTGAAATCAGTATTTTAATCTTAACTATTTGAACCTGTATTTATGTATCATGCAAGTCACATTTACAGACAACATTATCGATTTGTCTCTCTCAATAAAATAACAAGTTGTTGCATCCTGATTAAACTTACCAATGCTCCACCGCCAGAAAACATCTGTAAAATCTGCTGCATCTGCTGTGAGGGAATAGATCCTGGTGGTAAGGCAGCAGAGGGGGAGTTCTGTGGAGGGACACTGCTCCCTGTGGCTGGAGGGACACTGCTCCCTGTGGCTGGAGGGACACTGCTCCCTGTGGCTGGAGGGACACTGCTCCCTGTGGCTGGAGGGACACTGCTCCCTGTGGCTGGAGGGACACTGCTCCCTGTGGCTGGAGGGACACTGCTCCCTGTGGCTGGAGGGACACTGCTCCCTGTGGCTGGAGGGACACTGCTCCCTGTGGCTGGGGGGACACTGCCCCCTGTGGCTGGAGGGACACTGCCCCCTGTGGCTGGAGGGACACTGCTCCCTGTGGCTGGAGTGACACTGCCCCCTGTGGCTGGAGGGACACTGCTCCCTGTGGCTGGAGTGACACTGCCCCCTGTGGCTGGAGGGACACTGCCCCCTGTGGCTGGAGGGACACTGCTCCCTGTGTCTGGAGGAAGTGTGAGACCGCCAGTCGGCACACTGGAGGTGAAAGAATACATTGAAATGAATAAAAAATTGCTACGGTCAAGAAGAGCAGCTTTAAAAAAAGTCTGATTATTTTCTGAGTGGACTCATGGATTAAGACAAATATGGAGGCTTGAAGAATATGTGGAATCGGCTGTAGCTGGTACCTGGACACGAATCCTGACACTTGCGTCTGTATTAATTGCAGCCACTGTTGGAGCTGTTCGAGGACCTGTCTGACTCTGGGGTTGCTCATCGTAGAAAGTGTTTCAGGATTCTGCAACTGCTCAATGACAATTAAACAGAAATCAGCTTTAAAACCTCTTAGCCCCGACGTCCTGAAAACAAATATTTTCTATTATCTTGGGCACAAAAGTAAACTTGAACATCCCCATGCCTTTCCTGCTGAACGTGACAATGTAAATGTTCCAGGACACGAACGTGAAAGCTCTGCTCTGACCTGTCTCATAAACTCAGGGTTGTTGATCATGCGAGAAACGTTTGGGTTTTGTTCGAGGAGCTGCTGCATCGGAAAATTGCCTGGTAACATCTGTCTCATCAGGTCTGGGTTGGACATCATGTGCCGGAACGTCTGGTTCCCAAAAGCCTGCGGCTGCATCTGTGGGTTGGGCATCATCTGCCTCTGCATCTGCATCTGCATAAAGTTGGGTGAACCCATGACGAGACCTAACAAGCCCGACAGGTCGCCGGGTCCACCTGAGGAGGAAGGATACAGGCTAATGAGTTATTGGCAGGTGTGTGGACATGTGGTTCCACCATGCCACAGCCTGTGTCAATGACACATGCAGCAGAACAACAATGTGTTGTGTCTCTACAATAGCAGGTGAAACTGAACGCTTCGGTTAACGTGACTGAAAAGCTATTAGCAAGTTAAATAGACAAACCAAGACATTTCACCCATTTTGAAGACCCCACCTCATGCTGAGAGCTACAGGTTCATCTGCCTTGCATTCTAAGTATATTAATCAGAGCGAGTTTCTTTCTTCAGGTTTTGCAGACGGGGTGACCACCTGTAACTTACCCACTGTGTGTTATTGTTTATATTGTTTCTGAATGTGACATTTTCACTTCAGATGAGCAGAGTAAAGTTTACGATGAATGCAAAATGTACAAAGAATTATTTGTAACTAACCCACAGTGTGTTATTGTTTATATCGCAGGAAGTGTCTCTTTTATTCTATTGTAAACATGTCAGATGATTTTATTTTGAAATGGTTCCGGTAGAGTCGCCCGGTGATGACGACGGAAGAAGCTTTGTTATTCAGCGACCCTCGAAGAGGCACAATTTCTTACGGTGCTTCTAAGTTGTCTAAAGTTTTATTAAGGTGTACGGTGACAAGGACGGTTCAATAAACGACCTGAACATCAGTAAAGTCTCAACCATCTTTCGGGGGATCTGCAACAGTAAGAAATTTACCTTCACCTGCCAGAACACACTGCCTGTGGAGAGAGGAGACGGGAAAAAGGACACGGAGCGGCGTGACGCAGCAAACAAACACGACACGCAGCGGTGTGACGCAGCAACGCTGGTGATGCTTTAACAACGACGGCTGAGATGGATGACATCAAGGAAAAGATGCATAAACTACGGACTAAAATAGAGGAAAGTAGTGGCTTATTACTTCAAGCTGAGACTGAAGGTTTGTCACTCAAGGAAATAAAGGAGGACATTGAAAGTAAAGAAGAAAAGCTAGCTGAGCTTCAAGTTGAAATGGATGATGCTAATGGATTACCCCGCAGATCAGAGCGACCTAGTTCGCCCACAGAAAAAATGCTCATCTATCAGAAGGAGGAATCAAGTAAAAACGAAAAAAGACTGCTTTGCCTCTATGAACAATGGAAAATGCTAATTAGAAAGCCCAGACAAAACTTGAAGAGCAACATATCAGACGCAGAGTTGGCTACACTGGCAGACAACATTGAAAAAGGAATGAAGGACCTCATCAAAGTGTACAGTGAAATGAGAGTGCATGACACACCAGCCAATGAACTGAGAAGAAAAATGGAGTCATGTGAAGCTGTGACTAATGACATGTTGAAAGTCATTTATGAACGTTTATCAGAACTAGACGGTGAATTTGATGCAGATTTTCAAAGGCAGCGTCTTCATCAGCTACACGCAAATGACTATGCTTACTCTGTATATGGTAGCGCTTCACTGTCAGGTGCCAGTCTCCGCTCTGAAACTGCGAGCATTGCAGCAAAGAGAATTGATGAAGCTGCAGAACTAGCTGCAAAGGAGGCTCAATACAAAGTCATGCAAGTTGAATTACGGCAAAAGGATAAAATAAGTAACAATGGAAGAGCAATTGAGCATGCAGAGGTCTGAATTGGAGCGTCTACATGCAGAAAAGGAGATGGAGGCTGCTCGTGCCAGACTGATGATCTACGACAGAGATGTGAGAACGGAACCAGATATTCAACCCACCCAGCAAAGCAACAGAGCAAGCAGTTCCATCCCCTCTGATCACCAGCAGAACCCTCACATTGTTGCACCAGCACCTCAGACTGACGTGTCTCAGTTGGCCCAAGCAATCCAAGAGAGCACCGCATTAAACAGACTCCCAATGCCGATGCCCACAGTGTTTAATGGAGAACCAATTCTCTATATTGAATGGAGGGCTTCATTTCATGTCACTCATCGATCGCAAAGGCATCTCTTCAGCTGATAAACTTTTAAATTTTGATACATTTTTTTAAGAAATATGTCACGGGCTCAGCACACAAATGCCTTGAAGGCACCTTTTTCCGCAGTGATGATGAAGCATACGGAGATGCATGGAAAAAGCTAGACCAACGCAATAAATTCCAAGGACGCTGAAGGGTTAAGGTCATTCTCAGACTTTTTAAATGCCTGCCTGCAAGCCATGCCACATGTAAAGGGTCTAGAAATATTAAATGACTGTGAAGAAAATCAAAAGTTGATACAGAATGTCCCTGATTGGTTAGCAGCCCGTTGGAATGGTAAGGTCACAGTCAAGCTAATGGAAGGTAAAGATTTTCCCCCCTTTGAAGACTTTGCTAACTTTGTGAACATGGAAGCGGAAATAGCATGCAACCCAGTCACTTCTCTACATGCTCTTCACTCATCTAACACATTCCACGACAAAGAATTCACAAAGGAAGTAAGAGGGAAACAAAGCCAAGGTCCTCACGATGCAAACCATCACAAGCGGCGATGAAGCAGGAGTAAACAGTGTAAGATCCAAACCCCCCTGCATGTGTTGCAAAGATGACAAGCATCAGTTGCCAAGGTGCCCAGACTTCATGAAGAGGTCTCTGAAGGAGCGCCGATCATATGTGATGGAGTATAAGCTGTGCTTCGGATGTATGAAACCAGGTCACAACGCAAGGGAATGTCGTCACCGGCACACATGTGATGTATGTAAGAGAAAGCACCCGACCTGTCTCCATGATTACACCTATAGAGCACACACAGGTGGAGAGGGGACTGTATGCAGTTTGAACACAGCTCCAAACACGGCTAATGATACCACAGTTGTTACAGCACTTAATGTCACTAGAGTGGGCCAGTCAGACATGACCTCCATGATCGTCCCAGTGTGGTTGTCCACAGCCAAAAACCCATCTAAGGAGCAGCTTGTGTATGCATTGTTAGACACTCAAAGTGACAGCACCTTCATCGACGAAGAATTAAGCAATGAGTTACAAGAAGATGCCTACCCTGTGAAACTGAAACTGACCACTATGCTAGGAGAAAATACCATTGGGAAGAGTCAAAGAGTAATTGGACTGCGTGTAAGAGGCTACAATTCAAGCTTTCACATTGACCTTCCTCCCTCCTACAGTAAAGACCACATTCCAGTGAACCGTAATCATATACCCACGCATGAAACTGCAAAGCAATGGTCTCATCTAGAGGGCATTGTCGATGAAATGCCACCTCTCCTAGATTGTGATATAGGACTTCTGATCGGATACAACTGTCCAAGAACATTATCGCCCAGACAGGTGTTATCTGTAAAAGATAAGGAGCCCTTTGCCATCCTTACAGATTTAGGGTGGAGCATTGTTGGAGTTTCAACCCCATGCCTGGATGAAACAGAATCCAGACTGTGTCACAGAGTCAGTGTAAAGGAACTTCCTCCAGTAACGCCAATGGATATTTTAAGCATCCTGGAGTCAGACTTTGAGGACACCAAAGGAGAAGACAAGACTGTGTCACAAGAGGATCTCATATTTCTTGAGAAACTTAAAGGAAGCATAAGGAAAAATGACAAGGGACATTATGAGATGCCTCTGCCATTCAAGCAACAGCCACACTTACCTGATAACAAAAGGCTTGCTGAAATCCGACTAAGTCATCTAAGACGAAAATTCGACAAGGATGAGAAATACAAGAAAGACTACACAACATACATGAACGAAACCATCGTTCGGGGGATCTGCTACAAATGCTAAAAAGTATCATAGGGACGTTGCAGTTCCTAAATCTGAGAGACTGTTGCTAACTTTGGTTGATGATAGAGAACTGTTTGGTCAACCTATTGCGTCATTTTTGAAATGCATGACATATATGGTTTTTGAGGATAATTTAAAATTTAAAAACAAGACTAACCATCAGGAACTTTGACATGGTTTTCAGAGAAAGCTGAAAACATTTCAAACCCTGAAACTCCCTGCAGTGCAAAAAGCAAGAAAATAAACTTCATGTTAAACATTCTTACTCATTGCATTAGCAGGTTGTATCGGTGTCTGACCGGTGCTACCTGCTAAAGTTGGGATGGTGCTGGTGCTGGTGCTGGGGCTGCTGCTGGTGCTGATGGTGTGAGGTGCGGAAGAAGCAGAACTGGTCTGAGATGCACCGCCATCTGTTGATCTTAAGAGACAGCAGACATCAAATAATAATCTCACCACACGTAAAGAGAGACCTCTTAACACAGATCTCATGGACTATACTTACTTTGGGAAGGTCCTGATAACAAGATGAACGGTGTGTCCGTCTTTGATACCATACTGCTTCAGGGTATTGGTATCCGTTAGAATCTTCCCTGTGAAAATCAGCACCAATTGGTGCTGGGGGGCCTCAAATCTTTTGGATACTTCCTCTTTAAGCTAAACAGATGAGAAAGAAAATAAAAGGTAAATTACCAGCAGGGCAAAGTCAGCAGCTGCCTTGATGTTCAAAGAAGAAATGCAGGTTTTGGTGATTTGATTAGTTGCAAATATTAGTGGGATCAGAACTACATACGGACATTATCCTACATTAATATGCAATCTAGTGCCCCTCTTTTGAAGATGGGTGAAAATCTAGTTCTCAAATTAATGTAGTTCCTACTGGGCCCACATGGTGGTTACTCCTGAAACAAGCTGTTCATTACATTTAGAGATGTTTCATTATTGATACAAGCATCAGAAATACTGAAAATGCTTTGTCAGGAATCGGCGAGTTTGGAAATATAAGTATGTAGTGTAGCATTAGCCAGAGCTACCTAAAATTTCAGCAATTTTTGCAATATATTCCTCAGGAAAGTCCCACAAGTAAAACTGTATCGTTTATTCTGAGCAGCGGAGATGTCGATGATGGTGAATTTGAAGGAAGGATTCGGCGAACCCAGAACTTGCTTGCATAGTAAAGTTTTATTGCAAATAAGTTCCCAGATCAGGACGGGCACCATGGTATACCCGGAGACCTTCCCAGCCAAATGAAGAAGTCTAAATTTCAGGATTTAAGCCCACATTATATAGAGAGGTTGCGACCGAAGGCAAAAAAACGTCCCTCATCCCGTGGTCCAGCAGGACATGACTGCATGTGTCTAAGCATATAATGTAAATGAAAAGGTGAAGTCATAAGGACATAACTCATGCTCAGAGGCGAAAACCCATGTTCTATACTCATCCATTAACAGGTCAGATCATTCCCTAGGGGAGATAAATGACGGGAAACACAGAGGAATCTCTGAGAATCCAATCATGAGGTCAGCATGCTTAAACATGTGATTCCGGTTTCTACCTATGTTAAAGGGATCGATTAACAGAATATCCTACAACTGCAACGTTTGCCATACGCAAGACTTCAGATTAGACCTATTTAAAGAGAAGTAATTGTTGTGTATTCTTAGATTTATCATCAAAAATTCTATGGCTTCATTCTCTATATGCATTTGTTTTTCAATGTGTTTTATCACTTCCTTACAGGGTTAGTAGCATACAGTTGTAAACATATTTTGTATAGGTTATACTTTTAAATGTACTGGTATGGGATCAGTACTTGTTATTGAAATGAACGCACCTCTCCCACAGACGACTCCTCCCAAATCAATATTTTCTCGTTTCCCCCCTGAGTTATGACGTTAATTTCCATCAGGGTGGAACCCGGAGATTCTTCTTCATCTGCATTGACATCCTCCTCATGGTCGCTGCTGCTTTTCAGTGACATCTCTCCAGTAAGGGCAAGCTCAAACCGTGGCAGCGGCAGCTCGTAGAGTTAACCTCCGGTGGCATTATATCTAAAGGCAGCTGCCTCTGATGCCTAACTGTTCATAGGCAGCGCCTCTGTTGTCACAGTGTTCAGAGGCAGGCAGACATTTACTCTGTTTAATCTCTTTCTCCATCACTGTACAGAACTGTCAGGGACTGAGACATTAAACAAACATACTTTAGATTCGGACAAGGGGGGCTTGTAGACTAAAGAACATTACAACCATGGATTCAAATGAACTAAACTTTTCTGCAATTATTTTCACATCTACAAAGAACATTTGGTTGAAAGTCCAAAGGTAGACAGAAGATTTGACATTTAATCTTTGCAGTATTTTGCAGATTCCTTCAAATACATTAAGGTATGACACAACATGTATGGAAATACATAACCATATTATGTAAAATGGCTTGTCATTTGTTATCATTAATGGAATTTACTTTACCTCCAAACAAGCGTGAGAAAACCCACCAACAAAATCATGTCAAGCCAATGTTGCTTTACAGTTTATTTTATCTTATTTTAACATAACAGTAACATAGCCTTGGTCCAACAACCTGAACATTTTCACTGTCTCCTTCTCATGGAAACATTAACGCAGCAGAAACAACCATGAAAATCTGATGAAGTGCTTCAAACAGTTCTGAGGAAAGAAAATGTGTAAAAAAAGAAATCAGGAAAAAATATTATAGATAAGTTGATAAATTCCTGTAAATTAGGAAAGATTAAGGCTCAATAGTGACAATAAATCACATAACAAACAAGCCGAGTGCCCAGAGAGGAACATCACCCAACCTACTGCAACAGAACCCAGTTTAAAAACTCTTAGACTAAAATACAATACTTTTTTTTTATTAAATAATGTAAAAACAACTACTTAACTTAATTTTCTGTGCGTCCTCATGTGGGAGACGTAGCGGTGCTTGAACTGTCTCCGTCTGCACTAGCAAGAGAAACTGTGGCTGTGACCGTTGTGGTGTCTGATTTACAGATTAATGGAAACAAGAGACAGTAACAGCTCTAACTCTATCTGGGGTTCAGGTCAGACTTTAATGTCATAGAGGACTGAATTTATCTAGATCAATTTAATTAAATATATTTTCAAATCTCCCTCGCTAGTCCCCAACTCTACCAGTCTTTCCAGCGTCAATCCCTAAAATGAACAGACTGGTGAGGCCCCCAGTCTTTCAACACCGCCCAGAAACGAACATCCAACCTGGTTGCTGTACTTTTAAAAGTGGACTTTTTTTTTTACAGTGGTCATCGAGCGTCAATCCCCAAAAGGAACTGAGCGCGTTAGATCAACAGTCTTTCAACGGCAGCGTTGACGTCCCCTCCGGTCGCGATAAGCGCCTGCAGGTTAGCTTCACGGTTGATGAAGCCCATGGAGTTGAGCTGGTCAAGCTGCTGCTGAAAACGAGTCTCCGGCACCTGGAGGTGTGAGGGGAGAGACGGGGTAAGACTGTGATAACTGTCAGAATGTGGTGAGAGAGAAGACACATCTTGACCTAATATTTTGATACAACCTCTTGGTTTTAACTTTATTTTCAGTACTCCTACTTCGTGCACAATTTCTGCATCATAATACAAAGACAAACTCCTCCTCTTATAGTATGTCATGATTACATTTTTCTGTTTAGTTCTTTAAACTGTGAATATTATTAAACCCTTTTGCTTTCACTAAATAAAAAGATTAAATACTAATTGGTTGTTGCATCCTGATTAAACTTACCGATGCTCCACCGCCTGAAAACATCTGTAAAATCTGCTGCATCTGCTGTGGGGGAATGGATCCTGGTGGTAAGGCAGCAGAGGGGGAGTTCTGTGGAGGGACACTGCTCCCTGTGGCTGGAGGAACTGTGGGGCCTGCAGTAGGCACACTGGAGGTGAAAGAATATATTAAAATAAATAAAAAATAAAGCTTTATAGCTGAAGTCAAGAAGAGCAGCTTTAAATGCCTGTGAGAGAGTAAACCCTCTTTAAATTAACATTTAATCATGTTAAGTGATACTAAACTGAACACAACATGCTCGTTTTTAGCAACACAACCTTCCCTAAACACCAAGAGTTCGCTCTGAAGTTTCGATGTATGGAAAAAGTTTCTTTCCACCAACATCTTTATAATAATAGGATCTTGCATTTTTCTACCGCCTTTCAAGAGACCCAAGGACGAGGAACAAGGAAATCTTGGTAATTGCACAATTAAACACTGGACTGATGTAAATACAAAATGTCAGTGTTAATTTTCTTTAATGATTTGAATGACTGAAAAAAAGTCTGATTATTTCCTAAGTGGACTCATGGATTAAGACAAATATGGAGGATTGAAAAATATGTGGAATCGGGTGTAGCTGTTACCCGGACAGGAATCCTGGCGCTTCCGTCTGTAATATCTGCAGGCCCTGTTGGATCTGTTCCAGGGCCTGTCTGACTCTGGGGTTGTTCATCGTAGAAAGTGTTTCCGGATTCTGCAACTGCTCAATGACAATTAAACAAAAATCAGCTTTAAAACCTGCACAGCTCCTACGTCCTGAAAACAAATATTTATATTGTCTTGGGCACAAAAGTAAACTTGAACATCCCCATGCCTTTCCTGCTGAACGTTACAATGTAAATGTGCCAGGACATGAACATGAAAGCTCTGCTCTGACCTGTCTCATAAACTCAGGGTTGTTGAGCATGCGAGAAACGTTTGTGGTTTGTTCGAGGGGCTGCTGCATCGGAAAATTGCCTGGTACCATCTGTCTCCGCAGGTCTGGGTTATTTATAATGGAACGGGCCATCGGGTTCCCCATGATCTGCGCCAGCGTCATTGGGTTGGACATCATCTGCCTCTGCATCTGCTGCTGCATCTCCATAAAGTTGGGTGAACCCATGCCGAGACCTAACAAGCCGGACAGGTCGCCGAGTCCACCTGAGGAGGAAGGATACAGGCCAATAAGTTATTGGCAGGTGTGGGACATGTGGTTCCACCATGCCACATGGTAAAAAAGACGTCAAACCCTGAAACTCCCTGCAGTGCAAAAAGCAACAAAATAAATGTATGTTAAACATTCTTACTCATTGCATTAGCAGGTTGTATCGGTGTCTGACCGGTGCTACCTGCTACAGTTGGGCTGGTGCTAGTGCTGGTGCTTGTGCTGCTGCTGGTGCTGATGGTGTTTTGTTGAGGTGGTGACGAAGCAGAACTGGTCTGAGATGAACGGCCATCTGTTGATCTTAAGAGACAGCAGACATCAAATACTAATCTCACCACACGTAAGCGAGACCTCTTAACACAGATCTCATGGACTATACTTACTTTGGGATGTTCTTGATAACAAGATGAACGGTGTGTCCGTCTTTGATACCATACTGCTTCAGAGTATCAGTATCCTTTAGAACCTTCCCTGTGAATATCAGCACCAGTTGGTTCTGGGGGGCCTCATATCTTTTGGATACTTCCTGTCTAAACTGGACACATGAGAAAATAAAGAATGATGGTAAATCACCAGCAGGGCAAAGTCAGCAGCTGCCTTGATGTTCCAGGAAGAAATGCAGGTTTTGGTGATTTAATTTGTTGCAAATATTAGTGAGGATCAGAACTACATACGGACATTATCCTACATTAATATGCAATCTAGTGCTTTGTGAAAATCTAGTTCTAACATTATTTTAGTTCACACTGTGTCCACATGGTGAGACTCCTGAAACAAAGGTCCCACAAGTAAAACTGCAACGTGTATCATATGCGAGACTGTAGTTACTATTTATTCTTAGATTGATTTGTTTGCAGTCTTTTTGCAGTTATTACTGTCAAAATAGATAATAAAATAAATTCTATGGTGTTTATTCTCTGTATGCATTTGTTTTTCCAATTGCGTTTATCACTTCCTTAGAGGGTTAGTAGCATACAGCTGTCAAAGTATTCTGTACAGGTTATATTTCTCAATGTACTGGTATCGGATCAGTACTTGGTTTTGACAAAGTCCAGATCGGAATTGGGAAAGAAAAAAAGCATTAGAAAATCTCTTATTATATTGCCAATTGACATACAAAAAAAACAGTAGTATCAAGAGTCAGATTGTATTCCACTTAAAAACTACTGATTATTTACAGACCTTTGTACAAAAAACTGTGCCTGAAGCTGCCACCTATAGTGTGAATTTGATATAAACTTGGAGCCAAGCAGCAAAGCTTTTCTTTAATCTGGACATGCGTGCACCACGGGGGTTGGTCACAGATGTTCCACCCTCAGTTTGTGTTGGGAAACAGTTTCACAGATCAGCATGGAAGTGTGGGTGATCACCATCAGCACTCTGGTTTGTCAACAGCGCCCTGCCTGCCAGGGAAAAGTTCACTTATCAGTGAGATGTCAGTTCCACCAGAGGACCGATCATGTAAAATAAGTCTTCTGCTTTTGATGTTTCTCCTGTTTGTAGAGTAACATCTTATCTCAACGGTTAAACCAGGGCCTGGTGGTAAACCGGTTCTCTTCTTCTTCTTCTTGTGTTGTTTGTTGGTTTGCAAACAACTGAGAGGTGAATTACCGCCGCCTTCGGGTTAGCCTCAGCATGTGTCCTTTGTTTATCTGTTAACATTCGGGTCAAAGAGACAACCGTCAATTTCTGTAAAAGAATCCCAAAGGGCTTTTGAAGACGTTATAACTTTGACATATCTTCCCCACTTCCTCTCCTGAAGTGTAATCACCATCATGCTGCCGACATTGGGCTCCACAGAAGTCCATTAATAAACAAATATGAGAATGTTTTATGCTGTCGTAGAGCTCATTACTGCAAGTTCTTGAAATAATGATATAGTATCTCAAATTAAAAGGGTTAGCTGTGTTCCTAACAGCTTAAACTTTCTTTTGAGTTTGTTTATTAAAATAATAAATTTGTCTTATTATAGATATTACTCATCTCATAGATCTAGTCCACGCTTATTGACCCACTGTCTCTCTTTTGGGTTAGGGTCATTTGAATCTATTACATATTCCACAGACCCGTTCAAAGACATGTGGTGACTAACTTTTGGGACATTTGCATGGAAGTGTGGATCCTAGTTACATCTTGAAGTTTCAACTGAGTCTGTGGATTCATTCAAGAGACAGTTATGTTCCAACAGGCAGATTATTTCTCCCTGTGCACGTCACTGGACTCTGCATTATTCTCTCTGGATCATATACGTGTTTGTTTTCTGTTTTTTAGAATCTGCATGGCGTCTTGTTGCTTCCCTGTGACGCAGTTTGGGACTCTGGTCTGTGAGATGTTCTTCACAATCACACCTTAGCGTCTGTCTTTGCTGTGTGAGCCCAATGACATATAGCACATAGCAAAGATAGTTGAGAACATCTAATATGTAGAAAATGTCCACAGTTCAAACGTGTTGACCTTTTCCCTCCTTTATTCCCAGTAAGCGATGGGAGGATGTGTCCCAAACCAGTGGATGGATTCACGTCAGACCAGCTGACAGCTGCAGGTGGAGGAGGAGCTAGCTAACCTCGTAGCACGACGGAAGCGGGTCGCTGCACGCACCTGGGAAACGCTGGACTCCTCCCAGATCGCGATCTTCTCCGTCCCCTCCGGAGTCCGGACGTTAATCAGCATCGAGTTTCCTCCGGGAGATTCTCCTGGATCCGCAGTGACGTCCTGCGTGTGGTCGCTGCTGCTGCTGCTGCTCTTCTCCGCCATCTTTACCGATTTCTTCTTCTGCTGTCGTTGCCGGCAGAGTTGAGTTTGCTGCCACCTATCGATGCCCAGCTGAACTGCAGCCTCTACAGGCTGAAAGAAGAAGAAAGTGACATATTTTGTCATTGTAGTTTTTTGTGTGTGTGATATTTCTTAAACCGGAGTTGTACAGTAACTCACTTATGTACAGAACTAAAATAATACTTTATAATATATATTTACAAATGTATATAATAATTTGTACATATATATATTTACATACTATATATCCCACATTTATAAGTATTGCATGCTACCGGAGTTGTAAAGTAACTCACTTATGTACAGAACTAGAAGATTACTTTATAATATATATTTACAAATCTATATAATAATTTGTATATATATATTAACATACTATATATCCCACATTAATAAGTATTGCATGCTACCGGAGTTGTAAAGTAACTCACTTATGTACAGAACTAGAAGATTACTTTATAATATATATTTTAAAATGTATATAATAATTTCTATATGTATTTACATACTATATATCCCACATTTATAAGTATTGCATGCTACCGGAATTGTAAAGTAACTCACTTATGTACAGAACTAGAAGATTACTTTATAATATATATTTACAAATCTATATAATAATTTGTATATATATATTAACATACTATATATCCCACATTAATAAGTATTGCATGCTACCGGAGTTGTAAAGTAACTCACTTATGTACAGAACTAGAAGATTACTTTATAATATATATTTTAAAATGTATATAATAATTTCTATATGTATTTACATACTATATATCCCACATTTATAAGTATTGCATGCCGGAGTTGTAAAGTAACTCACTTATGTACAAAACAAGAAGATAACCTCTAATATATATTTACAAATGTATATATATATTTATATTTATGTATTATATATCCCACATTTATAAGTATTGCATGCTACTTATTATTACTTTTTGCTCTAATGTTGCAAATGTCCCCAATGTGGGACTAAAAAAAGGATTACCTTAATTATCTTATCTTTAATACTTGAATGGCACTTAATGGAGGGCAGATCTCAGCCAAGGCCCAACAGTCCCCATAAATTTAACAAATCTGCACCAGACTCATAAATATCAGTCTCTGATATTTGCCAGATGTTTTTTCATCTACGTCCAAGAAATATTCCCTGGAGAATCTCACAATGTTAAAGTAACGTGAAAAAAAACTGATCCCCTGATCTGAATCCACACCAGAATTGAATGGGTTCTTCCCTGAGCCATCCAACATTGATTATTCACTTACTACATTTAACCAAAGTTTTAAGTATTCCATTGCAGAAGGGCCTATTTCAGAATAATATAAACGTTGTAATGGAATTACTATTATTGACGGATTTTATTGTTTCAGCTAAAAAAGGTGGGACTATATTGTTTCATGCACCGCACGGAAACTCAATTAATTGTATTTGAGTGCAATTATTTATAAGTGATTTTCTGGCCTTGATCACAACTCAAATGCTTTATACTGCAAGTTGTAAATCACTAATTATGTAAAATATGTGTCGTGTTGTAACAGGTACAATGTTGCACAAATACTGGAACAAACACACTAACCCTAACCCTAATTAGGTGAATGTGTTCATACTTTCCATTACTAGGTGGTTTTGGTTATTCTCGCTCTCATTTCACTGCTTAGTCATCTTTTATTTATTCATTTTCACTGATAGAGCAGCCTGGATTCGAGATAATTTCTATTGAAAATCTGAAAAATCGTATCTAATCGGTTTCTTTTCACCATGAAGGGATCCACCTTCTCAAACACCACAATCTGAGCCAACAGGATTCATTGTTCCATATCAAGAACAATCAGTCTGATTCATACAGCTGATTACTGTGGCCCACACCTACAAATTCTCAGATAACAAAGCAATATAAGTTTTGGATTCCTGGTTTGCGAGGTCACTATCCTGACCATTGCAGCGGTTGCCTGTGAAATCCTCCACGCTCGAAGGTATAGTAGAAAAGTGTTGAACTTTCTGAAAACCAACTTGATTGGATACTTAGTTAGTAATTTAACCAATTTTTGTGACGTGTTAAATGTATAATTTTGTCCATATCCTTTGCTAGATTTCTCATCCGCAAGAATGCAGGCTGGTCACAAGTGTCTGTTTTTCCAGCTTGTGTTGCTGGCTGTCATGTGAGTAGAACACAAATTCTGCACATAAAAGTAAAGAATATGTTGTTTTTATGCTGCAATTTGGTTGCACTGGGGTTATTGTAACAATCAAAATCTTCTACATCATCAGCCTTTTCTGCCACGGCAAAGATGATTTCTTCAACGACAAGGATAACCTCATTCTCTCTGGGTCCTACAAAATTGCGTGGATGGCAGGCGTGCAGGATTACCGCACCCTGTCGCTGATGACCATCCCTGGTACCCACGATACCATGGCCCGCTATGGAGGCCCAGAGGGCAAATGCCAGGCTTTGACCCTGAACGATCAGCTGAGGGCTGGCATCCGTTTTTTGGATCTCAAAGTGTTCTCTCTGTTTGACACCCTCTATGTCATGCACGGTGTGATGTATCAGCGCAGCACTTTCAAAGAGGTCCTGGACACAGTGAAAGCCTTCGTGTCCGAGTTCAAGACCGAGGCTGTGCTCATTAGAGTGCAACCGGAGCCTTTAGAGAAATCGACAGTCAACGACAAGGTGCGCAGTCTGATTGGCAACGACCAACACGTCTGGGTGACCTCTGGGATGCCCAACATGGGTCAAGTCAGGGGGAAGATTGTCTTTTTGCAGGAGAGCACCTTCACTCTAGGAATCCCTCTGGTGGAGACTGAAGGTAAAAGCAAGGTTACCAATGTTAAAGATAAAGACAACAGAATAATAAAACAGCTGAACCAAGCCAATGAAGCCTGCGGAGGGGATAATGCTGTGATGACGTACACTAGTGGCACCGGCTTCGGTACTTTCAGGGGAATGTTTCTGACTCCAAAACGAGTGGCTGAGAAGGTAAACCCATGGCTTGATCAGTACATAAGGCAGTTTTACCCTAACAACCCCAGACCATGCTTCGGTATCATTGCCATGGACTTCCCTGGCATTGACCTCATTCAAACTGTTATTAATATCAACTGGGGCGGTGTGGCCTAGGGGGTAGAGTGGTCAGCCAAATGACATGTGATGTAATGTAATGTAATGGTAAAGGTCAGGCAGATATACACAGTGTGTCCCACGTGTTAGAAAGTCCTTCCTGTGTCTCACTCTTCATTGAACACTCTCGAAAGAAGGAATAAATCTCTTGTAAAGCAAAACTGATTCTTTACTCTTCACTGTCAGTTGATTTCTCAAGAATGCATTATTCACAATTGCTTTCTGACCATAATTAAGAGTAAAATAAAGATTACTTCCTCCTCCTTATTGATTTGAAGTCTTGTTTGTCAAGTGACATCACGTCTCTGAGTCTTTGTTTGTTATGTGCCTGAAATACGACCTTGGAGAGAAAAAGGGCGTCACACATGTGAACGAGACCAGGCGAACAAACATAGAGAAATAAGGAGTTTATTGTTTATTCACAATATAACCGGATAAATAAAAGATGAGACGGGAACTGAATGGGAGCCTCATCTTCAGGAGCCAGGAGACATTTGCTGAAAATATTATTGAGCCTTTATTTGAACTTAAATATATATAATAATAATAATTACAATAGAATAATAAAAACTAAACTGGCACTGAGTGGAGCACACACCTGCACCGAGGCCAATCTTGTAGATCTTAGAAACATAGTAGTAGAAATATAAATGTTGGTCTCATAACTAAATTATTTTATAACAAAAAACAATTCACTCTTGACCAATGCCAGATGAGATGCGATGACATCACCTCCACAAATGTTTGTTGATCATAAACTCGTCCCGCATGTCTGTGGGCGTGGCTTTTGATTGACAGTTTGGCCGGATGCAACAACAATTGCATACTGTAAATGATAAAAATCTCTTTTGGATGTGGTGGCTGTTGAATGGAAAACACAGCCCAAGTACAGGCGGTCAGTGAAGGGTTAAGGTTTTTAGGAGGAGGTACTTCTGGGAACAGGCAGCCATCATGTTTCAGCTCCTCTGAACCATAACTGCGCAGCTGAGATTAAAACCAGACTCATTTCCACCATAGGCTCGATTCTTCTCTCACAGACAAAAAAGCAGGTGAGTGTCCACGGGTCTGCTTCTGTTTGTAAAGTGTTGTTGTAAAAAAGTTGGGCTGCTGGGTTTGAATTTACCGGAGGTGAAAGGAAGAACAGATGGATTAAAGTAAAACAGGAAGTGGTTCTGATTTATTTAATAATATAAACATCTGAGAGTCAACAATCGAGTCTGCGTTCAGAAAGATATTTTGTCTTAGTGAAAAGACCCAGATGTATTTGAGCAGCCGTCATAATAATAAGAGCAGTTCTAATTCCCAAAGGATTAGGGAAGGAAGGGAGCTTCAATGCTTCCTAACTTATTTATTTATTTATTATTTCCTAGCAGAGGAAATATTGGACCTTTATTTAGGGAAAGGAGAAAATGGCGCCCCACAATTCTTTGCGGCAGCCACGCATCTCGTAGTTGCACCTGGACACACACATATCAATATAAATAAAATAGCTCATAATCCAGAACTGAATCCTCATAGGATCAGGTTTCTTCTCTGTCACATCTGTCCAGTCAACAACAGACATAATGAACTCATAGTTCACAACATCATCATCAGAACTAAATAATTTAAATGTAAATATCATGATCCAAATGTAATTATATTATAAATGTCGTCATCAGAACCAAATATTCTAAATATCATTTTTCTGACCTTAAGGTTTTCTCCTCGTGCATCTCTCACATTATTATATTGTTTCATCATTTCAGTCATTTCAGTAAATCTATTTCGTTCTTTGTTTCTGTATCTGGTGGTTAAATGTTGTCTCTGTATTAATGAAAACATCTTTTCTCAGGAGGTGTCATTCTCCCAAAAGATATTCTCTGTCTTCTGCACACAAGTTATTATGTTGTGGGAAAAGTTAGTATCTAGTGCTCATAGGATAAAAAAATATCATCTTAATGGACTTTTTCCCGAAATGTTCCAGTATGTGAGAAATGTCAGAGTCAGTTGCTCGTGACATCTTCCAGATAATTTCCCACCAGCTTCCTCGAATCATTTTGTTTCCAACAATGTTAACACACTGCAAATGCAAAACGGATATATCAACATTAATATTCTGTACTGCAACCAGCCACCAGGTGATGATTAACATGTTATGGTTTCATAATAAAAGTTCATACACCGTCTTGTCTCTTGTCTCAGTCTCAGGAAAGATGTCTGTCTCCATGACCAAAGGCGAGGGGGTCACTGTGTTCACTATGACCGTTGACCCCAAAAGTTCCTGTCCTCCTCTGTGCCAAATCATCAAGTCCCTCTGCTACAGCCCAGTGTGGTGCACTGTGTCCCAGCAGCTGAGGACAGTTCAGAGAATGTCTCAGTCAGTACTTGGGGTGAGTTCCAACCTTTACCTTTGTCTCTCAGCAGGATTTGCTCTGCAAACGTCTGTTCTACGTTTCTCTGAGAACTTGAACTGTAACTTTTTAGTTTCTTCTTTTTATGAAGCATCTTTCCTTTCCTTTTATCCTTCATTTTGTTTTAAAATTAAAACATTTGACTGGTCTTATTAAACAAAAAAATTATTTAGACCAAATATCATTGCTCTCTGCCAAATGTGCTCATCATCACATACAAATACCACAAAGCTACGTGTGGTAACTGTACAGATATTTTAAGTCGTGTTCAAGCTGCGTTTCCTGCTCCACAGGCTCTGCACATTATGACTGGTTTTCTCCACATTGGCCTCGGAGTGATTCTCCTGAACAGTGGAAGTGGCTCTGGGTGGGTAATGGACGAAACCTTGTTTCCTGTTTGGATGGGAGTACTGGTGAGCAAGATTTTGTTGGATTAACTTTTGTTGTGACTAGGACCAAACAGACTTTTTCCTCTGAGCTGTTCAGCCGAAGAGATTTTCTTGTCCTGTGCATTCTGCCAAATATACTAATATATTTAGTGTTTTGTGTGTAAAAGTGAATTTCTAAGATCTCTCTGTCTCCTCTCTAGTTTATTTTATTCGGTGTGATGTGCATCCTCTCGGAGAAGTTCCCCAGTCAGTGTCTGGTGAGTATTTCAGATTTATAAAGCCCTCACGCTATTCCAGATTATTTTGTCCATGCTACATGTAATGTCACAGAAGAAGCTTGATGCTGTTTGTTGCTGTGGTTTTGTGTCTGATATCCATTTGGTTGAAAACTGACGAGAGTTGTTTTCTAGGTCAGCATCAATGTGATTCTGAACATGACGGGAGTTGCTTTCGCCATAACAGCCATCGTACTCTACAGCATCAACATGGCAGGCGTGAACATGTGGTGGATGTGTCGCGATGACAACTATGGATCCAGCTATGACGATCAAATCATCAATACGTCTACCGAGGAGAGCGTCCGCCTGTCCAATCGCCTCATCCGGGAGAAGGACAGCGTCCTGGAGAGCTGCATCAATGGCAAATATGTGACCCTGGTAAGTTTTGCCGATTTCAGCAAACAAATTGAATAAGATGAAACATTTTTTCTTTCTTTTGCAGATATAAACTTAAAAGTTACCATCCATGATTGTCATCTCCAGACAACTTAAAGTTATCACCGTGTTTTTTTCCTTCCCACCAGATGCTCCTAAGAGGAGTCAATGGCGTGTTGATCGTCCTGTCGGTCCTGGAGCTCTGCGTCACCATCAGCTCTGTCGTCATGGGGATCAAAGCTCTGAAGAGCGGGGACAAGAGAGAGAATGAGGTAGATTATAAAAAAAAAAAAAAAATCATATTTCATTGTTGAAGCTGTTGTTTAACCAGGAAATGTTGACACACAACACAAATATGTTTTCTTTCCCCTTTTATCCCATGTTCGAGCCCTCGTGTGTACAGGGCTAAAGTGTAGTGAACCTCAGGTTATGATCACACTTTTCAAATTGTTGACCTGAAATTTAAAAGTTTTAATATCAATTAGAAGAAAAGTTTGACATTGTGAGTATAAGTGCAGGTAGAGCTGTGTGGAAAGAACCCGGCAGTTTCTCTCTAAGTTATACGTGCTATGCTAATTGCTTACTGGCTCTAGATTTATATAGAATGTACAGATGAGGAATGAGAATGCTGTTGATTTGCTCATCTGAAGTTTTCTAGTTTGTTTAACAACATGAAAAACAAATCCTTTAAGGATTTGTGAGTAGGCAAAATAAAAAAACAGATTTAAAAGTCCTTTAAATCTGCCAATATAGACAAAATTCAAACGGCTCCACATTTCACACACTCATAAATACGAGTCCCCTGAAAAATGTCACAGAAATTAAACTGTATGGGTTCTTTCCTGACCCGTACATCCTTCCATTAATTTAAATAGAAATCAGTTTATGAGTATATGTAGTGTGTGGTAATGTGATATTATTGAAAACATTAACACATTTGTTCCACTGATTCTTTTCCTCCCTCAGAAAACAGGCGACCTGGAGCAGTACCAACCTCTTCTGGAGGAAATCACCAAGTAACACTCAAGCCTGAAGATCACTGCACTGTACAATCCGGTACAAGGACGTGTACGAGTTTGCTTTTGTGTCATTGTGTGTTCTGTAACATCAAATGATTTAACTCTGCTAAACCACTTTTTCTACAAGATTTCATTACAATATATTTGCACTAGCTCTGCTAAGTAGTTTTGATTATAATCTAAGCCAGTGGTTCTTAACCTGGGTTCGATCGAACAACGCTCTCAACGTTTTGGTGTCACCAAATCGTACCACACCCCCTTATTGCCCTTGAGATATATATTTTTTTTTTTATTTGACCTTTATTTAACCAGGAAAGTCCCATTGAGATTAAAAACCTCTTTTTCGAGGGAGTCCTGGCCAAAAGGCAGCAACAAATAACATATGTACACTCACAATATTACACTCACAACATATAAACAGAAATTAAAATGATAAAAAACTGTTACAAATAAATTAAAATTCATAAAAAACATCTGCAAGTAAAAGAAGTGGTCTGAAATGATCTCATCGTAGATTTAAAAGCGTTCAAAGAAATCATTTCAGTTAATTTAAAATCTTTTTGCAGCCAGTTCCATGTGGTGGGAGCAGAGTGGACGAATGCCCTTTTTCCTGATTCAGTGCGGGCCAATGGAACTAACAAAAGCATCTGATTGTTTGAGCGCAGACTGTAATAAGCAACACTTTTCTGTGTGATTAAATTACAAATATATGATGGCAGTAGCCCAAGCATGGCCTTATAAATAAAAGTGCACCAATGTCCCAGCCTCCTGGTGGACAAAGAGGGCCAACCCACTCGAGAATACAATTCACAGTGATGGGGAATGTTTCTGACTCCAAAACGAGTGGCTGAGAAGGTAAACCCATGGCTTGATCAGTACATGAGGCAGTTTTACCCTAACAACCCCAGACCATGCTTTGGTATCATTGCCATGGACTTCCCTGGCATCGACCTCATTCAAACTGTTATTAATATCAACTAGTGGTAAAGGTCAGGCAGATACGCAGTGTGTCCCACATGTTAGAAAGTCCTTCCTGTGTCTCACTCTTCATTGTACACTCTTGAAAGAAGGAATAAATCTCTTGTAAAGCCAAACCGATTCTTTACTCTTCACTGTAAGTTGATTTCTCAAGAATGCATTATTCACAATTGCTTTCTGACCATAATTAAGAGTAAAATAAAGATTACTTCCTCCTCCTCATTGATTTGAAGTCTTGTTTGTCAAGTGACATCACGTCTCTGAGTCTTTGTTTGTTATGTCCCTGAAATACGTCCACAGGGAGAAAAAGGGCGTCACACATGTGAACGAGACCAGGAGAACAAACACAGAGAAAAGTGATGGTGTCACAGAAATAAAGAGTTTATTCACGATATAAGCGGATAAATAAAAGATGAGATGGGAACTGAATGTGGAGCCTCATCTTCAGGAGCCAGGAGACATTTGCAGAAAATAAAATTGAGCCTTTATTTGAACTTAAAAATATATAATAATAGTAATTACAATAGAATAACAACAACTAGACTGGCACTGAGTGGAGCACACACCTGCACCGAGGCCAAACTTGTCTAGATCTTAGAAACAAAGTAGGAATCTAAATTTAAATAAGAGTTGGTCTAATAACTTAAATACTTATGTTCTAACAAAAAAACACTTCCCTCTTTACCAATGCCAGATGAGATGCGATGACATCACCTCCACAAATGTTTGTTGATCATAAACTCGTCCCACACGTCTGGGCGTGGCTTTTGATTGACAGTTTTACCGGATGCAACAATAACTGCATACTGTAAATGATAAACATCTGTTGGATGTGGTGACGGATGAATGGAAAACACAGCCCACGTACCGACCGTCAGTGAAGGGTTAAGGTTTATCGGAGGAGGTACTTCTGGGAACAGGCAGCCATCATGTTTCAGCTCCTCTGAACCATAACTGCGCAGCTGACATTAAAACCAGACCAGACTCATTGACCCCCATAGGCTCGATTCTTCTCTCACAGACAAAAAAGCAGGTGAGTGTCCACGGGTCTGCTTCTGTTTGTAAAGTGTTGTTATAAAAAAGTTGTGCTGCTGGGTTTGAATTTACCGGAGGTGAAAGGAAGAGTAGATGGATTAAAGTAAAACAGGAAGTGGTTTATTTAATAATATAAACATATGAGAGTCAATAATCGAGTCTGCGTTCAGAAAGTTATTTTGTATTAGTGAAATGACCCAGATGTAATTGAGCAGCTGTCATAATAATAAAAGCAGTTCAAATTCCAAAAGGATTAGGGAAGGAAAGGAGCTTCAATGCTTCCTAACTTATTTATTTATTTATTATTTCCTAGCAGAGGAAATATTGGACCTTTATTTAGGGAAAGGAGAAAATGGCACCCCACAATACTTTGCGGAAGCCACGCATCTCGTAGTTGCACCTGGACACACCCACATAAATATAAATAAAACAGCTCATAATCCAGAACTGAATCCTCATAGGATCAGGTTTCTTCTCTGTCACATCTGTCCAGTCACAACAGACATAATGAACTCATAGTTCTCAACATCATCATCAGAACTAACTGATTTAAATGTAAATATCATGATCCAAACTCAATTATATTACAAATGTCGTCATCAGAACCAAATCATTTATCTGACCTTAAGGTTTTCTCCTCGTGTATCTCTCACATTATTATATTATTTCATAATTTCAGTCCTATTTGTTTATTTTCATTATTAATTAAATCTATTTCGTTCTTTGTTTCTGTATCTGGTCGTTAAATGTTGTCTCTGTATTAATGAAAACATCTTTTCTCAGGATGTGTCATTCTCCCAAAAGATATTCTCTGTCTTCTGCACACAAGTTATTATCTTGTGGGGAAAGTTTTTATCTAGTGCCCATAGGATAAAAAAAATATCATCTTAATGGACTTTTTCGTGATATGTTTTAGAATGTGAGAAATGTCAGAGTCAGTTGCTCGTGACATCTTCTGGAAAATTTCCCACCAGCTTCCTTGAATCATGTTGTTTCCAACATTGCTAACACACTGCAAATGCAAAACGGATATATTAACATTAACATTCTGTACTGCAACCAGCCACCAGGTGATGATTAACATGTTATGGTTTCATAATTAAAGTTTATACACCGTCTTGTCTCTTGTCTCAGTCTCAGGAAAGATGTCTCTCTCCATGACCAAAGGCGAGGGGGTCACTGTGTTCACTTTGACCGTTGACCCCAAAAGTTCCTGTCCGCCTCTGTGCCAAATCATCAAGTCCCTCTGCTACAGCCCAGTGTGGTGCACTGTGTCCCAGCAGATGAGCACAGTTCAGAGAATGGCTCAGTCAGTACTCGGGGTGAGAAACAACCTTTACCTTTGTCTCTCAGCAGGATTTGCTCTGCAAACGTCTGTTTCTCTGAGAATTTGAGCTGTAACTTTTTAGTTTCTTTTTTTTATGAAGCATCTTTTCTTTTCCTCTCTGATTTTATTTTAAAATTAAAGCATTTGACTGGTCTTATTAAACAAAAAAACACTGTAGACTAAATATCATTGCTCTGCCAAAAGCTGCTCAGCATTGTGCTCATCACATTACAGTCATGTGTTTGTTTAAACTACGTGTGGTAACTGTGCAGATGTTTGATGTCGTGTTCAAACTGTGTTTCCTGCTCCACAGGCTCTGCACATCATGACTGGTTTTCTCCACATTGGCCTCGGAGTGATTCTCCTGAGCGGTCCAAACTGCTTTGGGTGGTTAATGTTCGACAACTTCTTTCCTGTTTGGATGGGAGTGCTGGTGAGCAAGCTTTTGTTTGATTAACTTCTTTTTTTTTCTAACAAATGTCCTTTTGTGTTGTGACTAGGACCAAACAGACTTTTCCCCTGAGCTGTTCAGCCGAAGAGATTTTCTTGTGCCGTGCATTCTGCCAAATATACTAATATATTTTGTGTTTTGTGTGTAAAAGTTAATTTCTAAGATCTCTCTGTCTCCTCTCTAGTTTATTTTATTCGGTGTGATGTGCATCCTCTCGGAGAAGTTCCCCAGTCAGTGTATGGTGAGTATTCCAGATTTATAAAGCCCTCACGCTATTCCAGATTATTTTGTCCATGCTATATGTAATGTCACAGAAGAAGCTGGATGCTGTTTGTTGCTGTGGTTTTGTGTCTGTTTTTCCATTTGGTTGAAAACTGATGAGACTTGTTTTCTAGGTCAGCATCAATGTGATTCTGAACATGACGGGAGTTGCTTTCGCCATAACAGCCATCGTACTCTACAGCATCACCATATTAGACGAGGACTTGTCTTGGATGTGTAGCGATGACAATTATGGATCCAGTTACGACGATCAAATCATCAATACGTCTACCGAGGAGAGCGTCCGCCTCATCCTGGAGAGCTGCATCAACGGCAAATATCTGATTCTGGTAATCTTTGGTGATTTCAGCAAACAAATTGAATAAGATGAAACATTTTTTCTTTCTTTTGCAGATATAAACTTAAAAGTTACCATCCATGATTGTCACCTCCAGACAACTTAAAGTTATCACTGTGTTTTTTTCCTTCCCACCAGATGCTCCTAAGAGGCATCAAAGGCGTGTTGATCGTGCTGTCGGTCCTGGAGCTCTGCGTCACCATCAGCTCTGTCGTCATGGGGATCAAAGCTTTGAAGAGCTGGGACAAGAGAGAGAATGAGGTAGATTATAAATTAAAAAAAAAAAAAATTTCATTGTTGAAGCTGTTGTTTAACCAGGAAATGTTGACACACCACACAAAAACGTTTTCTTTCCCCTTTTATCCCACGTTCAAGCCCTCGTGTGTGAACAGGGCTAATGTGAAGTGAACCTCAGGTTATGATCACACTTTTCAAATTGTTGACCTGAAATTTAAAAGTTTTAATATAAATTAGAAGAAAAGTTTGACATTGTGAGTATAATTGCAGGTAGAGCTGTGTGGAAAGCACCCCGTTGGATCTCTCTAAGTTATACGTGCAGTGCTAATTGCTTACTTGCTTTAGATTTATATAGAATGTACAGATGAGGAATGAGAATGCTGTGGATTTTCTCATCTGAGGTTTTGTAGTTTGTTTCACTTCATGAAAAACAAATCCTTTAATAAATTGTGAGTAGGCAAAATAAAAAAACAGATTTAAAAGTCCTTTAAATCTGCCAATATAGACAAAATTCAAACGGCTCCACATTTCACACACTCATAAATACAAGTCCCCTAAAAAATGTCACAAAAATGAAACTGTATGGGTTCTTTCCTGATCCGTACATCCTTCCATTAATTTAAATAGAAATCAGTTTATGAGTATATGTAGTGTGTGGTAATGTGATATTATTGAAAACATTAACACATTTGTTCCACTGATTCTTTTCCTCCCTCAGAAAACAGGCGACCTGGAGCAGCACCAACCTCTTCTGAAGAAATCACCAAGTAACACTAAAGCCTGAACTAAGATCACTGCATTGTACAATCCGGTACAAGGAAGTGTACGAGTTTGCTTTTGTGTCATTGTGTGTTCTGCAACATCAAATGATTTAACTCTGCTAAAACACTTTTTCTACAAGATTTCATTACAATATATTTGCACTAGCTCTGCTGAGTAGTTTTGATTATAATCTAAACTGTAAATGCTGCTTTCCATTTATTAAAAGAAAATTGATTTAGATTTTTAGTTACACATGTTTTGTGTTTCAGTTGGTTGGAGAAGGGAGATTCATGCATGCATGTGTCTGCATGTGGGTCAGGCACATTTCTTTTGCTATTATATAACATTAAACCATGTTAATAAATAAAGGTTTCAAAACTGTTGACTAAACTTTCATTCTTGTATTTGCAGTTAACATTGTTATGAAAGCTTAAAGATTAAGTTTGAGATGAAGTTTAACACAATTCAAATTGCAAATATTTCAGTTTTTGTTTAACTTTAAGTTAAATAAAATGATACTACGTGGATATTTTTATGATATCGTTTACAGAAATGTATTATTACATTATTAAACAATTAATTGAATAACATAAAAAGACAGACACACACACATGGTCTGTACTGTGCTACTTTGTAGGGTAATGATGCAAAGGAAAGGAAGAACAGATGGATTAAAGTAAAACAGGAAGTAGTTCTGATTTATTTAATAATACAAGCATCTGCGAGTTGTTGACAATACAGCACTGTTCACACACATACACACACTTTAACGTGTAGTCAGATACACATAGCGTAAACACACAAACATAACACATAGTTCTTCTCCTGCTTCTCAACCTCAGAATGTTTCATACTCCTTAAAAAGGGAGTCTGGCATAGCGGACAGATAACAGGTTTTCAAACCTCTGGCTTCATGAATCACTTCATTATATTAGTTCTGAGACTCCCTCACACACACACAGCGGACAGATTAGACTAGAGGTTTTCATGCCTTTCTCACAGTTTTCTATGACCTCACTTCACTTCACACACACATAAAATAAGCGCACACGCGAGGCAATATGCTCATGAACTTTAGTAACCGCAACACGGCTTGCACGTCATCACGCAACGCCAGGAGGAGGACCAAACGACGCCAGGAGGACGACCCGACGAGATCCGACCAATCCCAATCCAAGAAGAACCTCTGTCATGCCCAGTATCAATATATAAGCTTTCTGCGTACTCTGCCTCACTGCCATTTTTCCTGTACAGGATCAGTGGACCATGCATGCTCATTTGCTAGACACCGCAGTTTCCTGACCTGTGACCTCTGAATAAACTTGCTTAATTTTAACTTGAGAACGACGCCTCCTGCCTTTGATTTCCACCCGCAACAGAGTCAATAATCGAGTCTGCGTTTAGAAAGTTATTTTGTCTCAGTGAAATGACCCGGATGTATTTGAGCAGCCATCATAATAATTAGAAACATGATGAGATTCTGTTGACAAGGGCTAACTCCAGAAAATGTCTGGGGCCAATTGTGCGGACGTTCTCCAGAGTTCATGTCAAAAAGTCTAAACAGAAGAAGATTACAAGATGAAACCGAATATCACAATTACACCATTAAAAAAATTAGTCCAATACAAAGCTTTAAAAAAAAAAAAAAAAAGTCCAAAAGAAGTTTTATTAAGTTCATTTCAGTGGCAGAATCATAGGATGAAAGTAGATTTCTTGTTTCTCATCCCATCAGGCTGGAGAAGGTGTTGGGATATGCTTCTGTCCAGTCCCTGTGCTTAGAATCCGTCCTCCGTCAAACAACAAATCCCGTAGCTTTCCTCCTTTATAGATGTCAATCTGCAGGTTTGTTAAGGTTTTGTTGGGCTAAGGCAGAAAAATGTTTCAGGTGAAAAAATCATGGTTCGGGTTCATGCAAGTGTTTAGTTAACTGTTTCTGGGGCTGATGCTGTCGTTCTTCTTTTCTCATTCATTTCAATCCAACACGTGGATGCATGCAAAACCAGCTTATATATCGAATACATCACAACACTAGACACAACCATTTCTCTGCTTCTTTAAGGTATTTTCTTCATCATAAAGATGCACTTGAATTCATTCTTTATCCATTTCCTCAGCCTGTGATGACATTACTTGCCACAAGATGGCGCTCATTCTCTCAATATGAAAGTAAAAAATCCCTGTCCATCAAAGCTGTAGATCCTTGTTTGTTTGTTTTTTCTTGTGCACAGTTTATTTTGAGAAGAATTCAACATATTCAACAACTATGAACATCTTCATTCTCGTCTGGTCCCAGTGAACGATGGGCTGATGAGTCTGGTGTTTTTTCAAGATAATTTTACAAATTAGATGTAGATCAATTATGGGTTTTACCTCCTCTCTGTGCTCACACAATGCAAAAGCCATGTATTGATATATATTGAACTTTTTTAACCTAAATCCCAGATGACTCTCCGACCTTCACTGCACTGTGTGGAGTTCTAAAATGGCTTCACTGAGCTGACAGGTAATTGTGGGATTCTGCTGCAGTGTAAGAAAAACAAAAACACATCCTCAAACTGCTGCCTCACACAACAATGTGCACACAGTCAGACTTTCCTCCAGACTTTCAGAATTAAGTATCTGAACATCGCAGATGCACCTGTCTTGTTTTTTAGTTTTCAGCCAACTACACTCGAAATGACAACAGGTGTCTCGGACGTGCAAGTTGACTCACGTTGAATTCCTGTTGCACAACGCGGCTACAAACACACAGCGTGGCTTAGGGCAGAGCCACAGGTATGTCTGTGTTGTTCATGTATCATAAATCCTAAGGAGTGTAACAGCTATGTTTTGACGTTTTTTATTTTTGTGTTTCACTGAGTATAGGTTTCTTTTTGATTTTACTATTTGTAGTTTAGTTGTGTTTGTTTTTCTGCGTTGCCCTTTTCTGCCCTTTGCCTTCCCCGTGTTGTCCACACCTATCAGGTGTGGAAAGGGGGATTTATTGACAATACACCACTGTTCACACACACACATTCGCACCCATTTCACTTCACACACATACACACACACAGTATGTCATGTAGTTCTTCTCAACCTCAGATGTTTCATGCTCCTTATCAAACAGGGAGTCTGCCACAGCGGACAGATTACACTTAGAGGAGGTTTTCATACCTTTTTCTCACAATATTTCATGAATTACTTCATTGTATTAATTCTGGCACGTCCTCTCTCCTGTGCATGGTAAGTTCCACACATCAGTACACACACAATGAGATCATCAGTCTTAGAATGCTTTGAGGCCGGAACGCTATGACCTCTGGTAACCGCGACATGGCGTGCACACCCAGATCATCATCATCAACACGCGACGCCAGGAGGAGGACCCAACGACGCCAGGAGGGCAGGACTGCCTTGTGCTCCGACCAACGAGGCACTGCCCCACGTATATGCAGCAGCTTCCGTCTAGTCTCGACCAATCCAAGAACCTCTGTCACGCCCAGTATATCGATACATAAGCTATGTGCGCACTTTGTCTAAGCGCCTTTTTTTCCTGTACAGCCTACTGCGTAGGACTGGAGGCCCATGCATGGGCCCATGCATGTTCAATTGCTAGACACCGTAGTTTCCTGACCTGTGACCTCTGAATAAACTTGCTTAATTTTAACTTGACAACGACGACTCCTGCCTTTGATTTCCAGCCGCAACAGTTTTCATGGGCCCGGAAGCGCAAGAGCCCTTCCTGGCCCCTTACGTGCTTACGTATCCCTTCTAACGTGCTTACGTGCGTCGCCCAATTTTTCTAACTAGATGGCAAAGCTCCGCAAGCCTCACGTAGCCGGCAAGGCTGTGATTGGTCTGCTAACTACATCCTTTCCGGAGTAGCATTTCCGGTTTCATGCCCGGAACCGGTGGAAACCACCGAAGATTTAGAAGAACGAATATGGACCAAATAGAAGAGCACTTGGCAGAAGAGATCCGAAACTATGACCACTAGTAGAACCCGTCACTGACCGGCGGATTTGTCCGCCAGAAAAAGGCTCTGAGGAGCCGCTGTGGCAATGTAAATAACAGCTCTTCTTCGTGCCACACACGAAGAAGAGCCGACTTTGACAAAAAACATTACTCTGCCTAGTGGTCTGGGGGGGAATTGCTTGGCAACCATGCAACGCTTGGAAAACCATGAACGACGAGTCCTGCGTCACAACTGCGTGAAAAGCCGCAGACGCCGTTGCAGAAGCATGCGCCGGCCTTAAGACTTTCTCCAAATCAGCCACACATTGCAGAATTATGTGCATCCTCTCAAGCACACCCGTCTCATTAACCTGTGCCTGTCGTGTTTATCTCTGGCTGAACTCCGCTCTGGCCACGCTCCTTTTTTCAAATTCAATGCACACACTTCTGCACACTGTTTCGTTTATTTATGTCCTTAAGGCCAATTTATGCCTCTCCGTTTCTTCTATTACGGACAGATAAGACCGCCCTATCCGTCGTGAAACGCCCTCTCCGAATGCTTCGTACAGCTTTTCGTACACGTCTGATTTTTCTAACTATCCGTCTTCATGTTTGAGACCCGACGGACCGCTCTTGGCTGTGATTGGTCCGCGAACGACATCATTTCCGTATGACGTCATTTCCGTATTTCCGGACCTCAAACTTCCTGTTTACTTCCATGTAGCATCAAACCCAAACACAACTATGATTCTACGATTAATGTGACGTGTGTGTTAAGCCAGCGGAGTTGTCCGGCTGACGGTGGCTCGTTCGAGCACTGAGGGCATGTGTGCACGGTCACAGACGGTTATAACGAGCTTTCAAAACGGCGCTAGCAGGCTAGACTAGCGGGCTAGGCTAGCCACCATGCTAACTGTGGTGGTAACAGTGCAAGAACCCGCCGTCACGACTTTAATTCCACTTCTATCATGACACTGTTTCTATAATACCGTCAGGTTAGAAGCAAACACTGGATAGTAGTAGTTAGTGTCGGGAGTTCCTGCTGACTGTGTGTGGAAGCTGGGGGGAGCTAGGTCCGTGTAGCTTCTAGCTACATGTAGCCTCAAGCAGATTCAAGCTGTGGAATCAGCAACACAGTTCGGAAACAAGACCGGGGAACCGCTGCGCTAAGAAACGATTACATCAGCATTTTGACCCGCTGGGTGTCACTTTATTTAGTTCTGTTAGTTGCCATGGTTCAGTGTGTGGGACGCAAGCTAACATGTCAACAGAGACACGTGGACTTCTTCTTCCCAAATGGGGTAGGCTTCTCTGAGCTCGTCTTCCGTTGCGCCACCTATGGGTTTGGCGGTGAATTTTTTCCGGACGTAGACTGACGGAGAAGTAAAAATCTAAAAGAGTCTTTGCCCCCTGCTGAGAACTCTCCGAGAAACGGACACATAGTAGTATATAAGAGCCTTTAGTTAAACATTGTTAGTTTGTGTTCTTCCGGCATTTGACGCTGAGTATCTTGGTTTTCATCTGTTTTGCCTTGTTTGAGTTAAATAGTTATTCCTGTTAAACCCCTGAGTGAGTTAGTTCAACCTCCTTGTTTGTTTGTCATTTCCCTTTAGTTGGGGGGGGGGGGGGGGGTGTACGTAGCTGGAGATTGAATGTCTGAAGGGGTACGGGACTGTAAAAAGTTTGGGAACCACTGGCCTACTGAATATAAAATTCAATTCATGCACTTACACTTACATTTTATTGAATAAAACAATATAAAAATAAAAATAACAATTTGTAAAGGACTTTTTGAATGGATGGTAACTTTTAATATATTTTTAAAAAATCCCATTTGAGAACCACTGCCATAGACTGATATATAAACGCTGGGACACACCCTCAATTCTCAGTCGAACGAAAGTCCAGAGCCGATAAGGTTGGAAGAAAGACGAAGTTGTAATAACAACATGATGGATCACAAAAATAATACATGGATGTAGACAACTCCAATAAACACTAAGGAAATAAATATGTAATTTGATATGTAAGTTAAAACAATCAGTTTATCTATAAGAAATTCGCTAAAAATCACAAGGCACAGTTCATTTATAAAAAAAGACTTTGTAGACGTCACAAAGTAGTAATAACAAGATTTATTTATAAATTTATCATTTAAGTCCAATAAAATATAATATTTTCATAGATATACGGTATCATGAATGATAATATATATAAATAAGTTTATTTTTATTCACAGTTATAGAATTTAAGGATAAAATTGGAATAGACAAGGGGGAGGAGTCTGTGAGAGGCAGCCTATAAATAGAGGAGCCCTCAGTTTCCTCACTCACTCTTGCTCTGAATGTTGTAGTGGAAGGACCTCACAGCTCAGATAGAAATATTTTTGCTTTAACACATGCCTAACAAGACCTGAAGAAGACCCACGAGGGTTGTGTTTCAGTTTTTGAACTTATTTTCAGTTTGTTTATTTGAGTTTTTTTATATTTGTTTTTTTTATTTAATTTCATGCTAAATACAACGGTTCCAAGTTGCTTTCTGCGCTTTGTCGAGTATTCTCCTCACAACCCTAGAGTTTTTTCCTGTCGTGCAGGCAGTGCCATCATATGTGATACCGACGCACATGTCCCAGCTTCGTCCCACTGAACTCAGATACACGTCCACGGAGCTGAAAATGTCCTCTGCAGTCGTAGTAGTAGGGAGCTCTCTTGTGTAGAGAAATTGTTCCTGCAAGTCCCCGTCCCAAACATGTTTCACGTATACGAGGTGAATTAATTGCAATCAGTGGATGGTAACAAACACAGATAACTAAAAGGTAAGTTAGAATAGTTTGGAGGTGCATTTTAAAACTTTCAGGCGAAGTAATGAAGGAAAGTGGCCACTTGGGGCGCACTAATATAAAATTATGATGTTTGAGGGCAGCAAATGAACATGAGTGAAATTTTTTTATTATTATTTATTTATTTTTTATTTTAAATGGTAAATTGAACACAAAACATGACAAACTGTCAAATTCAGAACCAGATCAATGGCAACTGCCGCAAACATTGCATATTTACGTGTGATTTATTGCTTGAGCAACAGCTCATTCACAGCTGTTGCGGACAGGCTTGATAAGATCAGCCGGCCCGAGAACTCTCTTCTTATGCCCCACGTGATGACAATCTCTGACACGTATCTGAGAAAAGCCTTGAACGTCCTCCACCACATTGGGGACCTCCACCACCACATCCTCCTCGGCGTCCTCCCTCTGGACCGCCTGAGGAGAGAATTGTAAATGCTTTTGTATTTAAATATAGCATTTCTAGCAATTAATGCATCTGTATCCACTTACCTGCAAATCCTCGAAAAGGGCTAAGAGGTCGTTTACGGTCGCCATAATCTGAGGAGAGAAATGATAAAAGGTTTTCTAATTATAAAGCACTTTTCTAGTCTTGATGACCACTCAGAGTTTACAGTACAGTTTTCCCACAGTACAAAATGTGGGATGCACTAGGCCAGAGGTTTTCAACAGCAACAACCTGTCTCATAAACTCAGGGTTGTTGAGCATGCAAGAAACAATTGTGGTTTGTTCAGGGGGCTGCTGCATCGGAAAATTGCCTGGTACCATCTGTGTCATCAGGTCTGGGTTACTTATAATGTAACAGGCCATCGGGGGTCCACCTGAGGAGGAAGGATACAGGCCAATAAGTTGTTGGCAGGTGTGGGACATGTGGTTCCACCATGCCACAGCCTGGCGATAAAATGTAGCATCTTATTGAGTGCAAGGGGCGAATAAAGTATGTAGTAGTCACATGACACATGCAGCAGAACAACAATGTGTTGTGTCTCTTCAACAGCAGGTGACACTGAATGCTTCAGTTTTCGTGACTGAAAAGCTATTAGCAAGTTAGATGGACAAACCAAGACATTTCACCCATTTTGAAGACCCTACCTCATGCCGAGAGCTACAGGTTCATCTGCCTTGCATTCTAAGTATATTAATCAGAGCGAGTTTCTTTCTTCAGGTTTTGCAGACGGGGTGACCACCTCTAAATCGAGTTACCTTCATGACTCATGTAACACAGAAACACGACCAGACTTCAGACTCAGTCCTCTTAGAATGTTAAAAAAGACGTCAAACCCTGAAACTCCCTGCAGTGCAAAAAGCAACAAAATAAATGTATGTTAAATATTCTTACTCATTGCATTAGCTGGTTGTATCGGTGTCTGACCGGTGCTGCCTGCTACAGTGGGGCTGGTGCTTGTGCTGATGCTGGTGCTGCCGCTGGTGCTGATGGTGTTTTGTTGCGGTGGTGACGAAGCAGAACTGGTCTGAGATGAACGGCCAACTGTTGATCTTAAGAGACAGCAGACATCAAATACTAATCTCACCACACGTAAGCGAGACCTCTTAACACAGATCTCACGGACTATACTTACTTTGGGATGTTCTCGATAACAAGATGAACGGTGTGTATGTCTTTGATACCATACTGCTTCAGAGTATTAGTATCCTTTAGAACTTTCCCTGTGAATATCAGCACCAGTTGGTTCTGGGGGGCCTCATATCTTTTAGATACTTCCCGTCTAAACTGGACACATGAGAAAATAAAGAATGATGGTAAATCACCAGCATCAAATGATAAAAGGTTTTCTATTTATAAAGTGCTTTTATAGTCTTGATGACCACTCAGAGTTTACAGTACAGTTTTCCCACAGTACAAAATGTGGGATGCACTAGGCCAGAGGTTTTCAACAGTGAACAATTTCATCATAAACGGAGGTTCAATGAATTCTAGAGCTTGCTCAGTGTCAAGACTTGCGAATTATAAACAAAACACTGCTTCAATTATTTTTAAAATGCCAACAAAATGGTATAATCGTAATTTCCCATCACTAATACTAACATTATTTTCAACTTTTCAAACATCTAATGTAACATTGATCAGAAACCCTACCATTTTGGGGTCGGCGTGGTTGGCCTGCAGGTTCTGGTCCTGGTCCTTCTGCGGGTTCTGGTTCGTCTGCGGATCCTGGTTCGTCTGCGGGTTCTGATAAGCCTGCGAGTTCTGCCGGTCCTGGTCCTTCTGCGAGTTCTGCCATTATCTGAGGAGAGAAATGTTTTGCATTTATAAAGCGCTTTTCTAGTGTTGATGACCACTCAGAGTTTACAGTACAGTTTTCCCACAGTACAAAATGTGGGATGCACTAGGCCAGAGGTAAGAAAAATATGTTTAAAATAATGTAAAGGTGCTGGTGATCGTGAGGTTAAACTTAAGTATGAAAATATCATATTTTATTGGACTTAAATTTATTGGACTTAAGTGATACATTTATAAATAAATCATGTTGTTATTACTACACTACTACTACGTAGTAGTAGACTACTACGACGTCTACAAAGTCTTTTTTTTTATAACTGAACTGTGACTTGTGATTTTAAGCGAATTTCTTATAGATTAAGATAGAGCAATTGAAAAAACGGCACATTGCAAGACCAGACATAATGGATCTTAGTATTAACAAAATTAAGCAGCAAATTCACACAATAGAGTGATTTAGTGAACAGTAAAGTGCTGTTAAGAAATGGGGCACTGTCTTGTAGCCCCATTACAACATAGTTAGAATGTTAACAGTGAACAATGTCATCAGAAACGGAGGTTCAATGAATTCTAGAGCTTGCTCAGTGTCAAGACTTGAGAATTATAAACAAAACACTCTTCACTAATTTTAAAATGCCAAAAAAAGGTTACTTTACCTCGGTAAAAAAACAAAACATTTCACAGTTATGGACATTTGGACATATGGCCAACAGTGGGCAACCTAAAACATTGTCGAAGAAAAATAAATGTACTTTAGAGAATCATTGAAAACCTTCTTACAGTCTTGAGTATTTTAACTTAAATTATGTTTTGATGGAACGAGCCTTGTACGTCCTCCACCACATTGGGGTCCTCCACCACCACATCCTCCTCAGCGTCCTCCCTCTGGACCGCCTGAGGAGAGAATTGTAAATGCTTTTGTATTTAAATATAGCATTTCTAGCAATTAATGCATCTGTATCCACTTACCTGCAAATCCTCGAAAAGGGCTATAAGGTCGTTTACGGTCGCCATAATCTGAGGAGAGAAATGATAAAAGGTTTTCTATTTATAAAGCGCTTTTCTAGTATTGATGACCACTCCGAGTTTACAGTACAGTTTTCCCACAGTACAAAATGTGGGATGCACTAGGCCAGAGGTTTTCAACAGCAACAACCTGTCTCATAAACTCAGGGTTGTTGAGCATGCAAGAAACAATTGTGGTTTGTTCAGGGGGCTGCTGCATCAGAAAATTGCCTGGTACCATCTGTGTCATCATGTCTGGGTTACTTATAATGTAACAGGCCATCGGGTTCGCCGTGATCTCCGCCAGCGTCACTTCGCTGGACATCATCCGCCTCTGCTTCTGCAGCTCCATAAACTTGGGTGAACCCATGCCGAGACGTAACACGCCGGACGGGTCGCCGAGTCCACCTGAGGAGGAAGGATACAGGCCAATAAGTTATTGGCAGGTGTGGGACATGTGGTTCCACCATGCCACAGCCTGGCGATAAAATGTAGCATCTTATTGAGTGCAAGGGGCGAATAAAGTATGTAGTAGTGTCGAGCCCGGTCCCTTCTAGACCAGACAGCGTGTTCGTTGATTCGAGGTTCAAGTGGGAAAGGTTAAAATTAGACAAGTTCAGTGTTCAAAAGTCTCACAGTAATACGTTTATTGTATAAGAACAATACTCACAGAGAATCTCGGGGGTTCTGCCGGACACGTCACCAGGTCACTGGATCATGTCGCGAAAGAAGCCCCCACTTTCCCAAGTCCACAGTATTTTTCTTGAGGGCACTCAGCAATTGGCCAGATGTGTACTGTCTCTCAAAGTGCAGTTTTTTGCAAGCACATCATTGTGAGAGAAGGTCCACCCACCAGGTGTCTCTCACTATTGTGCCTTTATCTAGAAGGGAGTTTTTTACAGTGGAGAGACCCAGTAGATTGGACCTTAGAGGAGGATTTTATATGTTTTTCCCATAATAATTCATGAAACAGCTCTTTGTTTAGTCCGGGCACATCCTCTCTCCTTCCTGGGAATCCGTACTTGCATTATCTCAAATCTCAAGATGAATATACCTTCTCACGCTTTTCCCAAACTGCACTTTGCAGTCAGATTAACACTCAAATGTTTGCGCTCTGTGTTTGACCCTGTATTTGAGTCCAGAAATTATATATCACTCCAGGATAAAATAAACAGTTTTAATATTGTTAATTCTATAGACTACACAGCTAATATTGATTCACAGGATATGATGTAGGTAAAATATAGTAAAATATATTCATAAGATAGAGAACAAAACATAGACATCTCAACAGTAGTCACGTGACACATGCAGCAGAACAACAATGTGTTGTGTCTCTACAAGAGCAGGTGACACTGAACGCTTCAGTTTTCGTGACTGAAAAGCTGTTAGCAAGTTAGATGGACAAACCAAGACATTTCACCCATTTTGAAGACCCTACCTCATGCTGAGAGCTACAGGTTCATCTGCCTTGCATTCTAAGTATATTGATCAGAGCTTCAGGTTTTGCAGACGGGGTGACCACCTCTAAATCGAGTTACCTTCATGACTCATGTAACACAGAAACACGACCAGACTTCAGACTCAGTCCTCTTAGAATGCTAAAAAAGACGTCATACCCTGAAACTCCCTGCAGTGCAAAAAGCAACAAAATAAATGTATGTTAAACATTTTTACTCATTGCATTAGCAGGTTGTATCGGTGTCTGACTGGTGCTGCCTGCTACAGTGGGGCTGGTGCTGCTGGTGTTTTGTTGAGGTGGTGACGAAGCAGAACTGGTCTGAGATGAACGGCCATCTGTTGATCTTAAGAGACAGCAGACATCAAATACTAATCTCACCACACGTAAGCGAGACCCCTTAACACAGATCTCATGGACTATACTTACTTTGGGAAGGTCCTGATAACAAGATGAACGGTGTGTCCGTCTTTGATACCATACTGCTTCAGAGTATCAGTATCCTTTAGAACAGTGGTTCTTTACCTGGGTTTGATCGAACCCCAGGGGTTCGGCAGGGGTCAAAACACACACAGTATAGCCCGGTTCATACTAGCAATGTCTGGCCGTTTTTGTCGGCTGTCAAAAAATTGGCTGCCCACAATTTGGTAACACACAATTTTTTCTTCGCCGTGTCAGATTGCAAACATTTTGTTGCTTAGTAAAAATGTGTTATACAAAACAAATTCAGGCTACTCGTATTATTCGTGAAGTCACACTCCGCAGTGATAGAGCTGGTTGCAGCTGATCACGCCACATTGCTTAGCTTTGATATCTGTGCTGCTTGGTGCGCTCAGTGGTCGACTTGTGGCTGTTGTGATTGTACGTCATTTAGCAGAGCCAGCTTCAACAGCAACTCTTCAGAACAACAACGCTCTCAACGTTTTGGTGTCACCAAATCGTACCACACCCCCTTATTGCTAAGAAAGCCCTTGAGATTGTTATGGCAATTTGACGTAGTCGTCAGGAATAAAGAGTGAATCAAACAAACTGTTAGTCTGTATTTTATTACGAGACCTCGGACACAAATCAAACTGAGAGCAAGGCTGTCTGCTTGACAGTGCAAAGAGTCTCTCAGGAACTGGCAGTTAAGAAGCCCCCCTGAGTTCCTCAAAACACTCAGAGGGACTTTACACAAACACATGAACAGCACACATGGACAGGCAGATCATCTGATCACAGCATCAATAACATCATAAAGAAAATTAAGATACAGCATTTGAAACAGGAACTTTGAGTAGACAGTGTCTAGACACGATCTCCAACAATAGATCTTTAGAGAAAGTTTTGGGAACAAACACACATTTAATGACTCATATGAACCCGGGTCACTTGATGCAGATGAAAAAAGAAGAACTTATGATCAGATACATTTGAACCTGTGTTGTGTTTACAGGCACTACAGGAGCAGTAGAATTTCCCACTACAAGATACTCACACTGTTTGTTACAACGTATTTGTGCGAGCAATCCTTTTCGATAGTAGACATGAAAATTAAGAAAAGGAACAGACTTTGTTGCGAAAATGATATGAAAGTGGCACTTGCCAAGGTGAAGCCGCGCATTCCTGAACTTGTATCTGAAAGGAAACAGCAAAAGTCACATTGATTTGCAGTAAATAGTCATTGAGTTATGTTTTTGTTGTTTTTTATAGTTGGTTTTGTTTTTTGAACACATTGATTTGTGTGCAACTGATGCATGGTTCATTTTGTGCACTAACAAATTATATACCTATGTTTTGAAGAAATCATATTTTATTTTTCCAATTACGAAGGGTTCGGTGAATGCACTGATGAAGCTTGCAGGGTTCAGTATCTCCAATAAGGTTAAGAACCACTGCTTTAGAACCTTCCCTGTGAATATCAGCACCAGTTGGTTCTGGGGGGCCTCATATCTTTTGGATGCTGATGGTAAATCACCAGCAGGGCAAAGTCAGCAGCTGCAGCAGGTTTTGGTGATTTAATTAGTTGCAAATATTAGTGAGGATCAGAACTACCTAAGCAAAACATTTTCCTACATTAATATGCAGTCTAGTGCTTTGTGAAAATCTAGTTCTAACATTATTTTAGTTCACACTGTGCCCACATGGTGAGACTCCTGAAACAAAGGTCCCACAAGTAAAACTGCAACGTGTATCATATGCAAGACTGTAGTTACTATTTATTCTTAGATTGATTTGTTTGTAGTTTTTTTGCAGTTATTACTGTCAAACTAGATAATAAAATAAATTCTATGGTGTTTATTCTCTGTATGCATTTGTTATCAGGTTATATTTCTCAATGTACTGGTACTGGGAAACAGTTTCACAGATCAGCATGGAAGTGTGGGTGATCTCTATCAGCACTCAGGTTTGTTTAGTGGTTTGTCAACAGCGCCCTGCCTGCCAGGGAAAAGTTCACTTATCAGCGAGATGTCAGTTCCACCAGAGGACAGATCATGTAACCATTGTAACCATTGTAGCGGTTGCCTGTGAAATCCTCCACGCTCGAAGGTATAGTAGAAAACTGTTGAATTTTATGAAAACCAACTTGATTGGATGCTTAGTTAGTAATTTAACCAATGTTTATACTTTGCTAGATTTCTCATCTTTCTGCAAGAATGCAGGCTGGTCACAAGTGTCTGTTTTTTCAGCATGTGTTGCTGTCTGTCATGTAAGTAGAACACGAATTCTGCACATAAAAGTAAATAATATGTTGTTTTTATGCTGCAATTTGCTGGCACTGGGGTTATTGTAATAATCAAAATCTTCTACATCATCAGCCTTTTGTGCCATGGCAAAGATGTTTTCTTCAACGACAACGAAAACCTCATTCTCTCTGAGTCCTACTAAATTGCGTGGATGGCAGGCGTGCAGGATTTCCACACCCTGTCGCTGATGACCATCCCTGGTACCCACAATACCATGGCCCGCTACGATGGCCCAGAGGGCAAATGCCAGGCTTTGACCCTGAACGATCAGCTGAGGGCTGGCATCCGTTTTTTGGATCTCAAAGTGTTCTCTCTGTTTGACACCCTCTATGTCATGCACGGTGTGATGTATCAGCGCAGCACTTTCAAAGAGGTCCTGGACACAGTGAAAGCCTTCGTGTCCGAGTTCAAGACCGAGGCTGTGCTCATTAGAGTGCAACCGGAGCCTTTAGAGAAATCGACAGTCAACAACAAGGCGCGCAGTCTGATTGGCAACGACCAACACGTCTGGGTGACCTCTGGAATGCCCAACATGGGTCAAGTCAGGGGGAAGATTGTCTTTTTGCAGGAGAGCACCTTCACTCTAGGAATCCCTCTGGTGGAGACAGTAGGTAAAAGCAAGGTTACCAATGTTAAAGATAAAGACAACGGAATAATAAAACAGCTGAACGAAGCCAGTGAAGCCTGCGGAGGGGATAATGCTGTGATGACGCACACTAGTGGCACCGGCTTTGGTACTTTCAGGGGAATGTTTCTGACTCCAAAACGAGTGGCTGAGAAGGTAAACCCATGGCTTGATCAGTACATGAGGCAGTTTTACCCTAACAACCCCAGACCATGCTTTGGTATAAATGCCATGGACTTCCCTGGCATCGACCTCATTCAAACTGTTATTAATATCAACTAGTGGTAAAGGTCAGGCAGATACGCAGTGTGTCCCACATGTTAGAAAGTCCTTCCTGTGTCTCACTCTTCATTGTACACTCTTGAAAGAAGGAATAAATCTCTTGTAAAGCCAAACCGATTCTTTACTCTTCACTGTAAGTTGATTTCTCAAGAATGCATTATTCACAATTGCTTTCTGATCATAATTAAGAGTAAAATAAAGATTACTTCCTCCTCCTCATTGATTTGAAGTCTTGTTTGTCAAGTGACATCACGTCTCTGAGTCTTTGTTTGTTATGTCCCCGAAATACGACCACGGGAAGAAAAAGGGCGTCACACATGTGAACAAGACCAGGAGAACAAACACAGAGAAAAGTGATGGTGTCACAGAAATAAAGAGTTTATTCACGATATAACCGGATAAATAAAAGATGAGATGGGAACTGAATGGGAGCCAGGAGACATTTGCAGAAAATAAAATTGAGCCTTTATTTGAACTTAAAAATATATAATAATAGTAATTACAATAGAATAACAACAACTAGACTGGCACTGAGTGGAGCACACACCTGCACCGAGGCCAAACTTGTCTAGATCTTAGAAACAAAGTAGGAATATAAATTTAAAAAAGAGTTGGTCTAATAACTTAAATACTTATGTTCTAACAAAAAAACACTTCCCTCTTTACCAATGCCAGATGAGATGCGATGACATCACCTCCACAAATGTTTGTTGATCATAAACTCGTCCCGCACGTCTGTGGGCGTTGCTTTTGATTGACAGTTTTACCGGATGCAACAATAACTGCTTAATGTAAATGATAAAGATCTGTTGGATGTGGTGACTGATGAATGAAAAACACAGCCCACGTACCGACCGTCAGTGAAGGGTTAAGGTTTTTCGGAGGAGGTACTTCTGGGAACAGGTAGCCATCATGTTTCACCTCCTCTGAACCAGAACTGCGCAGCTGAGATTAAAACCAGACTCATTTCCACCATAGGCTCGATTCTTCTCTCACAGACAAAAAAGCAGGTGAGTGTCCACGGGTCTGCTTCTGTTTGTAAAGTGTTGTTATAAAAAAGTTGTGCTGCTGGGTTTGAATTTACCGGAGGTGAAAGGAAGAACAGACTGATTAAAGTAAAACAGGAAGTGGTTTATTTAATAATATAAACATATGAGATTCAATAATCGAGTCTGCGTTCAGAAAGTTATTTTGTATTAGTGAAATGACCCAGATGTATTTGAGCAGCTGTCATAATAATAAAAGCAGTTCAAATTCCCAAAGGATTAGGGAAGGAAAGGAGCTTCAATGCTTCCTAACTTATTTATTTATTTATTATTTCCTAGCAGAGGAAATATTGGACCTTTATTTAGGGAAAGGAGAAAATGGCGCCCCACAATTCTTTGCGGAAGCCACGCATCTCGTAGTTGCACCTGGACACACCCAAATAAATATAAATAAAACAGCTCATAATCCAGAACTGAATCCTCATAGGATCAGGTTTCTTCTCTGTCACATCTGTCCAGTCACAAGAGACATAATTAACTCATAGTTCACAACATCATCATCAGAACTAACTGATTTAAATGTAAATATCATGATCCAAATGTAATTTATTATAAATGTTGTCATCAGAACCAAATATTATAAATATAATTTTTCTGACCTTAAGGTTTTCTCCTCGTGTATCTCTCACATTATTATATTATTTCATAATTTCAGTCCTATTTGTTAATTTTCATTATTAATTAAATCTATTTCGTTCTTTGTTTCTGTATCTGGTCGTTAAATGTTGTCTCTGTATTAATGAAAACATCTTTTCTCAGGATGTGTCATTCTCCCAAAAGATATTCTATGTTTTCTGCACACAAGTTATTATCTTGTGGGAAAAGTTAGTATCTAGTGCTCATAGGATAAAAAAATATCATTTAAATTGACTTTTTCCTGAAATGTTTTAATATGTGAGAAATGTCAGAGTCAGTTGCTCGTGACATCTTCCGGAAAATTACCCACCAGCCTCCTCGAATCATTTTGTTTCCAACATTGCTAACACACTGCAAATGCAAAATGGATATATTAACATAAACATTCTGTACTGCAACCAGCCACCAGGTGATGATTAACATGTTATAGTTTCATAATTAAAGTTCATACACCGTCTTGTCTCAGTCTCAGGAAAGATGTCTGTCTCCATGACCAAAGGCGAGGGGGTCACTGTGTTCACTATGACCGTTGACCCCAAAAGTTCCTGTCCTCCTCTGTGCCAAATCATCAAGTCCCTCTGCTACAGCCCAGTGTGGTGCACTGTGTCCCAGCAGCTGAGGACAGTTCAGAGAATGTCTCAGTCAGTACTCGGGGTGAGAAACAACCTTTACCTTTGTCTCTCAGCAGGATTTACTCTCAAAACGCTCAAGTTCCACGTTTCTCTGAGAACTTGAGCTGGAACTTTTTAGTTTCTTCTTTTTATGAAGCATCTTTCCTTTCCTTTTATCCTTCATTTTATTTTAAAATTAAAACATTTGACTGGTTTTATTAAACAAAAAAATAATGTAGACCAAATATCATTGCTCTCTGCCAAATGTGCTCATCATCATATACAAATACCACAAAGCTACGTGTGGTAACTGTACAGATGTTTGAAGTCGTGTTCAAACTGCGTTTCCTGCTCCACAGGCTCTGCACATTATGACTGGTTTTCTCCACATTGGACTCGGTGTGATTCTCCTGAACCGTGGAAGTGGCCCTAGATGGGTAATGGACGACACCTTGTTTCCTGTTTGGATGGGAGTACTGGTGAGCAAGCTTTTGTTGGATTAACATTTGTTGTGACTAGGACCAAACAGACTTTTCCTCTGAGCTGCTCAATGTGTTTGGGACAAATAAATGTATCTTAATCTTAATCTTAAGAGCTGTTCAGCCGAAGAGATTTTCTTGTCCTGTGCATTCTGCCAAATACACTAATATATTTAGTGTTTTGTGTGTAAAAGTGAATTTCTAAGATCTCTCTGTCTCCTCTCTAGTTTATTTTATTCGGTGTGATGTGCATCCTCTCGGAGAAGTTCCCCAGTCAGTGTCTGGTGAGTATTTCAGATATATAAAGCCCTCACGCTATTCCAGATTATTTTGTCCATGTTACATGTAATGTCACAGAAAAAGCTGGATGCTGTTTGTTGCTGTGGTTTTGTGTCTTGTTTTCCATTTGGTTGAAAACTGACGAGAGTTGTTTTCTAGGTCAGCATCAATGTGATTCTGAACATGACGGGAGTTGCTTTCGCCTTAACAGCCATCGTACTCTACAGCATCAACATGGCAGGCGTGAACATGTGGTGGATGTGTCGCGATGACAATTATAGATCCAGTTACGACGATCAAATCATCAATACGTCTACCGAGGAGAGCGTCAGCCTTTTGAATCGCCTCATCCGGGAGAAGGGCAGAGTCCTGGAGAGCTGCATCAATGCCAAATATCTGACCCTGGTAATTTTTGGCGATTTCAGCAAACAAATTGAATGAGATGAAACATTTTTTCTTTCTTTTGCAGATATAAACCTAAAAGTTACCATCCATGATTGTCATCTCCAGACAACTTAAAGTTATCACTGTGTTTTTTTCCTTCCCACCAGATGCTCCTAAGAGGAATCAATGGCGTGTTGATCGTCCTGTCGGTCCTGGAGCTCTGCGTCACCATCAGCTCTGTGGTCATGGGGATCAAAGCTCTGAAGAGCAGGGACAAGAGAGAGAATGAGGTAGATTATAAAAAAAATTTAAAAAAATCCCATTTCATTGTTGAAGCTGTTGTTTAACCAGGAAATGTTGACACACAACACAAATATGTTTTCTTTCCCCTTTTATCCCACGTTCGAGCCCTCGTGTGTGTACAGGGCTAAAGTGTAGTGAACCTCAGGTTATGATCACACTTTTCAAAATTGTTGACCTGAAATTTAAAAGTTTTAATATCAATTAGAAGAAAAGTTTGAGATTGTGAGTATAAGTGCCGGTAGAGCTGTGTGGAAAGAACCCGGCTGTTTCTCTCTAAGTTATACGTGCTATGCTAATTGCTTACTGGCTCTAGATTTATATAGAATGTACAGATGAGAGAACTGAATGCTGTTGATTTTCTCATCTGAGGTTTTCTAGTTTGTTTCACTACATGAAAAAAAAAAACTTTAAGAAATTGTGACTAGGCAAAATAAAAAAACAGATTTAAAAGTCCTTTAAATCTGCCAATATAGACAAAATTCAAACGGCTCCGCATTTCACACAATCATAAATACGAGTCCCCTGAAAAATGTCACAAAAATGAAACTGTATGGGTTCTTTCCTGACCCGTACATCCTTCCATTAATTTAAATAGAAATCAGTTAATGAGTATATGTAGTGTGTGGTAATGTGATATAATTGAAAACATTAACACATTTGTTCCACTGATTCTTTTCCTCCCTCAGAAAACAGGCGACCTGGAGCAGCACCAACCTCTTCTGGAGGAAATCACCAAGTAACACTAAAGCCTGAAGATCACGGCATTGTACAATCCGGTACAAGAAAGTGTACGAGTTTGCTTTTGTGTCATTGTGTGTTCTGTAACATCAAATGATTTAACTCAGCTAAACCACTTTTTTTACAAGATTTCGTTACAATATATTTGCACTAGCTCTGCTGAGTAGTTTTGATTATAATCTAAACTGTAAATGCTGCTTTCCATTTATTAAAACAAATTTGATTTAGATTTTTAGTTACACATGTTTTGTGTTTCAGTTGGTTGGAGAAGGGAGATTCATGCATGCATGTGTCTGCATGTGATGGAAAGGTCAGGCAGATATACACAGTGTGTCCCACGTGTTAGAAAGTCCTTCCTGTGTCTCACTCTTCAGCGTACACTCTTGAAAGAAGGAATAAATCTCCTGTAAAGCAAAACTGATTCTTTACTCTTCACTGTCAGTAGATTTCTCAAGAATGCATTATTCACAATTGTTTTGAGTAAAATAAAGATTACTTCCTCCTCCTACTTGATTTGAAGTCTTGTTTGTCAAGTGACATCACGTCTCTGAGTCTTTGTTTGTTATGATCTCTGAAATACGTCCACAGGGAGAAAAAGGGCGTCTCACATGTGAACGAGACCAGGAGAACAAACACAGAGAAAAGTGATGTTGTGCAATAGGAGTAGACTTGACGTTGGCTAATTATTAATAATCATGAAATATGATTATTAAAATAATAAAAATTATCTATCAAAAATAATTAAATTATTAATTGAAGATGATCAGTAATCAAATAACAATAAAACCACTAATGAGAAAATAGGAATTATCAATTAGAAAGTACAAGCTATCAATTAACAATGATAAGGTTATCAACCAAGAATAATGAAAATAATTAGTCAAAAACAATAAAATTATCAATTTAAGAATAATACTATCTATATTAATAATTGAGAAAGGGGGGCACCACCCTGGTTTCCAGGGACCAACACATCAAGCTATAATTATCAGTCTCATAATGATAAATGTCAATATTTTAATATTAACGATTACTTAATAAACAGTGAAGGCTTCTAAGTTCGAGCACAGGCAATCATAATCCAGCTGTATTCACACACTTATGCACAAATAATCACAGACTACAGATACTTTAATTACAAAAGTATTTATTAAAAAGGGGAAATAAAGTTATAATGTTTATTCAATGATTCATCATTTTAACAAGCTCCAATATTTCAAAGATAAACACAGCAGCAGCACTTATCACAATTCAGAAAATACATGTAAAACCTGCGGTCTACCTATGTATGTCTGTCTCTGTGTGTGTGTGTCTGTGTCAAAGTGTCTCTCTGTGTATGTGTGTCTATGTGTGTGTATGTGAAATAAAGTTAATGTTATTTAATGATTTATCATTTTAACAAAATCCCATATTTCAAAGATAACAACAGCAGCTTATCACAATTTAGAACACGCATCTAACCTCTGGTCCATCTATGTGTCTCTGTGTGTGTGTATCTGTCTGTGTCTATCAAAGTGTGTGTGTGTGTTTGTGTGTGTGTGTGTGTGTGTGTGTGTGTGTGTGTGTGTGTGTGTGGGAGAGAGCGAGAGAGAGAGAGAAAAGGAAGGGGGCATGGCGATGACGCAGTCACATCTAAGATGGCGGCCGATCATGATTCGTGGAATCAAGGCCTTAAAAACTCTCAAAATGGCGGATTGACTACAAAACAAGATGGCGGAGCCGTTATGAATTTAGAGCCAGGATGGGAGGAGAGAGAGAGAGGAGGCGTGGCAATAATAGACTCAAAATGGTGGGTTAACTTGCGTTATTCAAGATGGAGTCTATGTTAATGACACCATGTGGCCGGAGCTCACACTGGTGGTCGTCACATGAATTACACAAAGGGATTTTCAGACAAAGAGAATTCTTTGTCTCTGCTTTGGCCCTGGGCCGCATGGTTTCCAGATGTGTTCAGCCTCTCTAAGTATAGATGTAACTATGTGACATGAACTGTATTCTAAATACAGATCGGAAACGTGTATAGGTCGGTCTAGAAGGAGAGAGAGAGAGAGAGAGAGAGAGAGAGAGAGAGAGGGGGAAGAGAACTCTTAAAAATAAGCCTGAGATGAGTTAACAGTGATTCACCCCTCAGCCCTCAAGCGAACGTTGTGGGCCGAGGTTCTGATCGGTGAAATCACTGCAGACTCACACAGACCTTAACAGTGCGGGCGGAGGCGCTTCTCGCGGCCCTATTTACTGTAACACAAAACATTGCCATCTAACCGGAAACCGGAAGTAGCGGCTCGGAGTAGTGGCCGGCTAAAACAATGGAACACGGAGGTTCCACCCACAAAATACACTCAAGTATTAAATCAATACGCTACGTATTAAAACTAACATCTGCCCAGATAATCAAGTCTCTTACTGTACCACCCTCGGTACGGTGTGTCTGCGCCTCGGCGCGAATGTGTCGGGGGCCAGTGAATCACGTGGTCTCTCTCACGAGCGGAGCTCCGGAGCTCAGCTGCTGGACCGGACAAGGAGCGGATTTTCTCGTGCTCCGTGACGGGATGAACGTCGTCCTTCTTCTTCAGGGATGTGGAGCTCGTGCTCCTCAGCGGAATGAATCTCGCGCTTCTGCAGGGGACGGCTGGTTTGAAGCCGTTGGTAGATCGTTGGAAAAACAAAAGTAAAGTCCGTGGGGAAAAATGAAACAGTCTGAGATCGTCCAGCGAGCAATTTCCTGTTTGGTCTTTCCAAGTTAAAACAGGAAAAGTCCTTTTCAAAATAAAAACGTCGACTAAGATAAAAGAATAAATGAATGAAATGAATTGAAACAAACGTCTTATCGCCTCCATTAGGTTACTGAGTCGTCTGGTAAAGCCTCGGGAGGCCTAGTGGTAACTTCAGCGTTGGAGTAGAAAAAGAGGACAAAGAGTTAGTTGCCTCCTTAAGTTGCTGGGTTAACTAGTGAGACCCCGGGGGGGGGTCTCGTTGTCACATCAGCATCGGAGTAAAAAGAGAATGATTTCTGGGAGGTCAGCACCTTTTGTAGTACCTGGGAGGTACCAGCCCCCTGGAGGAGGGGTCAGGGGTCAGTGTGGCCCTCGGCCAATTGAAAGGTCAGAAGTCAAGTCTCGGGGAGTGGCTTACAGTGGGGTCCTTCACAGGACGCAGGAAGTGATCTGCTGCCACATGGAGAAAAGGGCTCCATGCTGGATTTTTAAATGTAAGGGGTCTCCCTGGGCAAGTCTCAAGTTGTACGAGCCTTTGTTCTAAGTCAGATCACTGGGCCTTCCCCAACAGTGATGGTGTCACGGAAATAAAGAGTTTATTCACAATATAACCGGATAAATAAAAGATGAGATGGGAACTGAATGGGAGCCTCATCTTCAGGAGCCAGGAGACATTTGCTGTAAATATTATTGAGCCTTTATTTGAACTTAAAAATATATAATAATAATAATTACAATAGAATAATAAAAACTAGACTGGCACTGAGTGGAGCACACACCTGCACCGAGGCCAAACTTGTCTAGATCTTAGAAACATAGTAGTAGAAATATAAACGTTGGTCTCATAACCTAAATTATTTTATAACAAAAAACACTTCACTCTTGACCAATGCCAGATGAGGTGCGATGACATCACCTCCACAAATGTTTGTTGATCATAAACTCGTCCCGCATGTCTGTGGGCGCGGCTTTTGAATGACAGTTTGGCCGGATGCAACAATAATTGCATATAAATTATGTGATGGGAATTTTGTATTTAGACATGTTCAAATGTAACAGATTACATTTATATAGAGAGAAGTTTACTGAAAGATGTATTTCTGTGTTTAAGACTCATAGTCAGAGTTTAGCTCAAGTTAACACTATGCATAATGCTCTTGAAGGGCCTTATAGACGTGGCCTTCTCAGTCTAGTGTGAACAAAAGGTTTCTCAACAGGGGCCAATTAAGTCTTCTGCAGCAGGGAGCTTCAAAGGCTAATAGGTGTGACCTGCAGAGACAGGAGATCTCTGAGAAACTCACAGGGTCTGGAACAAGATGCGTTTAGCATCTTGTTCAAACTTCAAAGAGACCGCCAGAGACCAATGTCTGGTCTTCCTGTAACGACATGGAGAGAAGCTGATTGGACAAATGTATTTTACTGTGGAGAGGAGGGATCTGATTGTATAAATGGAGTGTACTTTTGAGAGCTCATTGCCATTGCCCTCACATCTGTCACCGTGATGTTGAGCTCTGTGCCATTGAGGTCAAGTCTGTTGTCGTGACTTGACCTTTGTAAACCGTCCGCAGACGGTTTGAATTAAACATCCAGAATTGATAATTGCTTGTTGTGTCATGATTTGTAATAATTTCCCATTACATTTGGCTGTTGTTGGCAGTGACATCCACGTGAGCGACTCTGGCTCTCGGTGCTGAGGGTAGGTAATTGCGCCGGGGCAGTACGTTTGGAACTAAACCTTTATTATTTCAGTGGGCCTGATGTTCTGAGAATCCGGAGTGCTCACTGAGGTGGGCTAAAGAACCGACTGGGACAGGCAAGCAGTTTCATTCTGGTAAAGTATAATTCTTGTTTTTAGATCTTTTAAGGAAAAAGGTCCAAAGAAATTCACTCATTCAGGGAAGTGAGTTACAGACGTGTATGCATTGCGGAGGTCTTAGAGACCGGTGTAGGATTCATTAAGCTTAATAGGTTAAGATTCTTTTCGAAAAAAGATCAAAATGTTAAACAGGGTTTAGCGAAAGAGTTTAATGCTAAATTACTTTAATATTGGACGCTGCGGCATGCTCATAGTTATTGTAAACAAGCAGAAGAGTAGAATATAAATATATAATAGTATTATTATTTTGAAATGGAGGAAAAGCTGTGACAGAGAGACCTAGGCCAGGTCTGTATCGTCTCAGCATAGCTATCTGTTGAAAAATCTGATAAATTCCCATACATTTTATACCTGCATGTGTCTTGTTTAAGAGAAATGTGAAATTAAGTTTTCTCTAAGGCGATTTGATTCATGCAGAGTTTTAGAATTGTATTAGAGGAATTAAAATTAAAACTTAGTAATTACAAGAGGTGATTACAGTGGCAATATTATAACTGAAGGGGTTTTTCTCATTGTCTTTTAAAAAGTGTTTTCTTTAAGATTGGTTGAAGGTGAAAGGTTACTATCAACGTTACACAAATGTTGATGATTTGATACAAGTAACATGCATGATTTGATGAGACTAATCTGAGAATTACAGCTGAAAAAGAAAAAGTGAGGAGTGAGTGAGAGAGGATTTCTTGGAATTCTCAACACTGGAATAAGGTGAGTATAATTTCAATCATATTTGGGATATATGTGTAAGTTTTAAAGGCTTATATCAAAAGAAAAAGATTCAGATCAATCTTAAAACGAATTTGAAAATAGACGGTTTTAAGAATTAGGAAATAATTGGCTTTAGGAAAAAAATCTCAGAAACATTAGGGTCTTTTCCATATCAGTAGAACTTAAATTCCCAAAAGATTCGTATTCTACTGAATAAATCAGAGTTTAAATTGATAAACAACCATTACAGAGATGAATTTACCACAGATTTCTTCTCCTACAGTTCAAGATATGGTTCTGAAGTATGGTCATTATAGTGTTACACAGTTTGGCTTGTGGGTAAAAAACTATGATTTTCCAAACACAGGGAACATAACTTTAAATCAGTTGAAGCAACTTAAGATCAAATTGCTCGTGGAACAAGAACGAAGCAAAGAGGAACAGGACGTGGGAGAGATGGGACTTGTTTCATATGCGCTGAAGCAGGACACTGGGCAAGAAATTGCCCTGAGAATCCACACAACAGTGTTACTGACCAGCAGTTGAGCTGGGAACAGTAGAAAATGCCATCAAGAGCAGACCATGATGGAGAGAGAGAAGTTCAACAAAACTTCATATCGTAAGAACACAGCTGCAGACACCATGTGAATTAATGTTACACATAAAGCATATGGTTAACATTATTATAGTTAAAGTAGAAATCAATAAAACTAATTGCTAAAAACACACAAATTAAATCTATTTTTAGGTTCAGGAACTAAAAGCACCAGTAAATATGTGTAAATAGTGTGATATTACTCTTAGAATGAATGTTATATAGCTCATAATGATAGAAAAACATATGCAAAGGTTGTAGATAGATCCATTTTTATCATTGGGGTTTAATAATGTGGTTAGAGGCTAAATGCAAGACAAACATTTATCTCTGTTGTCACTTTACTGCTGGGTAAAATTTAGGGGGAAGATAGAATAGTATGCTAAATTTTAAAACAGCAGGGCAGTAGTGGAAGACAGAGTTGAATAACATCTGCATTTATTTAAACGAGAAAGGGGGATCTGACACAAGCGTATCAATGGATGATCCGAGACAAATTTCTCACCTCTAAATTAACATCCTCTTGCAAAGAGCAAGGGGAGAGATCAAATTAGAGCACAAATGGTATTTACTTAGATTTATCTAAACACTTGGTAAGACAAATTTAGTTTAAAAGGTTATATAGTAAGTAAATTAAGGATAAAATAAGTTTGGTTGCATTTACAATAGTAAATACGGTGTTGTCTCAGTAGTTTTTGATAGATACATTGGCTATAAGAAAAGAATATCTACATTTAATCAAATTAAAAGATTTTAAAAGGAAGGTTTAAAGTTAATCGCAAACGATTTTCTGAGAGAACAGAATAATGTGATATGTGTGATACTTTGAAATAAGACTTTACTAGTGTCATATGCTGTAACAATGATATTTGCTGGAGAAAATAACGTTCATTTTTCAACAGCTAGGAGGTTCAGCTATGATACAGTATTGTTTTGGATGATAGACATTACTATTTACAAATAGAAAGTTTTTAACTAGGAAATTCTTAACTTTATCAGTAGAGCAGATTTAAATGGTTAACAGCTGAATATTGTGAAACTGAAGTGTTTGATGACAGGTTTTCAGCATCACAGTGTGATAACGAATGACAGAGGGGTTTTACGACTCTGTTTGAAACAAAGGAAAACCGTCCCCATCATTACATGCATGAACCAAAGAGATGCAAATATGCTAGTGGCGAGAGTGTCAAGATTTACACTGATAGCTTGTTTGCATGGGGGTTCTGCATGTGATTTGGGCTGAAGAAGAAATTCATGAGATTGACTTCACACCATTGTCTTGCCTTGACTGTGTTACTGGTTGCAAACAGTATGCAGTCTGTAGAGGACATGGAAGGCATTTGAATGATTCTTAACACTGACATTTAATGTGGGTTACAGGAGCGGTTAGCAAGACTACATCAAACTAATTTTTTTTTAGAATGCAGATTTGGGTTTATTAGTTTAGGAATTACGTAGTCTTGATAGACTGTGTTTTGTTTGGTGGTCGATGGACTTTTGATGTGGGATATGGATGATTTTGTTTAACCTGTGTATGTTTTCTCATTAGGTTGGATTGACACATGACTGGAGTCAGTGTGTCAAGAGAGAGGAGTAACATATGCTGGATATAGATGAATTGGGTTATTGGGTGTACACAAGAAACACTCTAAATAATATTCAATAAAACTTTTTTAACAGAGTTATGTAATTTGAGTTACAAATAAAATAAGGACATCCAGATTCTACAAGATTGACATCCACCTCAAAACAAACGGTTTAATCATTTATAGAGAGGTTTAATAAAGATTAAGTTAAATAAAGTAGGTTAGGGAAATAAATAAATACTGTTTTGTTTTATGACATGATTTCTATGCAAGCAGAAGTGTTTCCCAAACATCTAAACAGGATTCTCCAGCGGTGAAACAGATACTGTTCGGAGAACTCATTCCATGATGGAAGATTTCAAAAGGATGTCCGCTGACAAGGGTAACATATTCATAAGTATAGCTTTATGGATACTGGTGAGTATGAGTATCAACACAAGGCAACATCATGCCACATCCCGCCAGGGATGGGACAGTGGAGAGAGAAGGAAGTAAAAAACAAACATAACAAACACATTGAAAAACACATTGAAAAACAAACTGGTAGATATTGTTTTAAACTGTTTCCTGTACTCTTTAAAATCCACAGGCAGACGAGGAGATTCTATCTAAATCCATGGAGAGAGGACTGCGTGACCTGAAACCAGGAGACTGGATTGTGCTTAAGGACGTGCGGATGGAAGAAGAAGACGACGTCGATGGAACGAGTGCAAGCCAAATGCCTCTCAACACAGATGACAGGAAGGTCGCAGAGGTCAACCTGGAGATGAGGGCCAACGCAGGAGGATTTCCAGAGCCAGGGGTGGATCTACAGGACGGGAAGTGCTTTGTGCCAGTGTGTGAGCTTCAGTCTGAAATTTTTAGGTGTTGCAAGGAGAGTCAACACATTTGAAGAGCTACACGCTGAACACAACCGCACCAACAGGAGATCAGCAACACATGATTATACGACTAAGAAGCATTCAAGGGAAAAGAGATGGTTTCCCTGCTCACGAATGCTTGGCAGGAACAACATCAAATTTCTGATCATCAAAGTCAGAGCATACAAGATGTCTCTGAAACAAGATGTTCTTCAACAAGGAGGTGTTCGACACACGATCAGGACGAAGTGTGGCACCAATACAGTGAACATTTTGATAATATGATGATCATCATGTTAATAATTGTAAAATACGTTATTGAAGTTTGTAGAAACTGATCATTTTCAATTGTGTAACTCTGTTGTATTGTTTTTGCACTAAGACTAGTGTTACTTCTTTAATTCACATATCCTGGAAAATTCCCAATCTAAATGATGAGATGTTATAAAGATGTTGATCCCAGATGGATAAAAAGGGAGGAATTGTGATGGGAATTTTGTATTTAGACATGTTCAAATGTAACAGATTACATTTATATAGAGAGAAGTTTACTGAAAGATGTATTTCTGTGTTTAAGACTCATAGTCAGAGTTTAGCTCAAGTTAACACTATGCATAATGCTCTTGAAGGGCCTTATAGACGTGGCCTTCTCAGTCTAGTGTGAACAAAAGGTTTCTCAACAGGGGCCAATTAAGTCTTCTGCAGCAGGGAGCTTCAAAGGCTAATAGGTGTGACCTGCAGAGACAGGAGATCTCTGAGAAACTCACAGGGTCTGGAACAAGATGCGTTTAGCATCTTGTTCAAACTTCAAAGAGACCGCCAGAGACCAATGTCTGGTCTTCCTGTAACGACATGGAGAGAAGCTGATTGGACAAATGTATTTTACTGTGGAGAGGAGGGATCTGATTGTATAAATGGAGTGTACTTTTGAGAGCTCATTGCCATTGCCCTCACATCTGTCACCGTGATGTTTGAGCTCTGTGCCATTGAGGTCAAGTCTGTTGTCGTGACTTGACCTTTGTAAACCGTCCGCAGACGGTTTGAATTAAACATCCAGAATTGATAATTGCTTGTTGTGTCATGATATGTAATAATTTCCCATTACAATTACTAGGGCTACGTTGTAGCACTTGCGGTCCCGAGCACCCGCACGTTGAAGCCTGTTGCGGTCTGTGGAGAGAGCGATCGATGACCAAGCGCACGTCTCCGCCTTGCCTTCGTGTTGAGCACTGCGGCAACGCTTCACTTCCTGCTTCCGTCACGCGATGTCGATCCTTGCCTGCTAATTGCTCATTACGGTCCACGCTATCAAATAGCACATCACACTGGGAACATTTTATGTAAGTCGAATGATAGTTGTAAAACAAAGCTTACTTCCTGTTGCCAGTAGGTGGCGCCATCAATATTATTACTCGCCCACTAATAGATCTGTTCAAGTAGGCACTCTGATGTAGCGTGAGCAATTTTGTGTCAATTGGACAATGTTACCACAACTTAATTTTCACACTGAACAGTAGGTGGCGCTATGACCCTGAACTAATATTTATATATGGATGTGTTCAGGTCAGGATTGTGATCATAGGTCAGTAGTTCGGAGGCGGTTGGATTATGCAGAGTGGATTAACAAAGTACTTCCTGTTTAATGTCGAATCAGTAGGTGGTGCTATGACACTGAGGAAATATTGACACAGAGCTGTTCAGGCTTGGACTGTGATCAGGTGACAGAAGTTTGGTAGTGATAGGACAATGCAGAGTGGAGTTTCGACAACATCGTGTCCTTGTGCGAAGGATAATCCTTCGCCGCAGCTCAATGTTTACACGCTTTTAGGAAATGTCACAATTCTGACTATGATCCAATGACTTGACTGAGCTCTTTTGAGCTGTATATTGTAAAGCAGCCAGGAGCAGTTCATCAAAGTACAAAACGTGTCACTTCCTGTAGCCACCAGGGGGCTCTGTGATTTCAAGTCATAATTTCTGTGTAGATGTCATCAGGCCGGGACTCTAGTCTTACATGTCTAGTTTGGACTCGATTGGACCATATATGTCCGAGATACAGAACCACGTGTTTTGATTTTTGTAGATGTAGGCCAGTCGTAGTGCAGGGGCTGCCCTTTAGGGGGCGCTAGTCAGTGATCTTGCCACGCCTATTCCTTAAAACGGACTCGATTGGACCAAATATGTTTGAGATACAGAAGCTCGTGTTTTGATGGCGTGTTATCAAACTTTGACGCCACACGACGGTCACAGACTATGACTAATAGTTGAGATTCGAATAACTTTAAATCTCCATCTTGTTCTGATTAGACTCATCTTAATTTTAAGTTGATCTGATGAAAGCCCTACGACAAGTATGTCAAAGTATAAAATGCGGAACATGGCCAAAATGTCCACTAAATCCAAAATGGCGGGTTTCATGTTGCGTTTTTCATTATGCTCCTTGTGGCTTTTTTGTATGAATAGTCATGATACACTTGTGTCCTGATTTTGGTGAAGATCGGTTATGTGGAAACCTAGGGACTGAGTTCCAGGTGGCGCTGTTGAGCCATTTTGCCAGGCCCATTTCCTAATACTCCAGAATACGTAAATTCTCACCACTTTCTAATTTACTGCAAACTTTTAAAGGTTTTTGAGCACGTTGAAGCCCTCAAAAAGGCAATTCACTACGCTCAGAATAATCCTTACAATTTCAATAGGGCCTCACCTGTTGGTGCCTGTCAGTGCTCGGGCCCTAATAAAGATTCTCTCTGTTCATAAAGAAAATAACCTCACGGAGCTGAACAAGCCTCTATCGTCATGACAACACATCTTCACTAGCAGCTCATCTTTTCACCTGTCGAGTACAAAAATAAATCAAATCCACAGAGAAACTTCTGTTAGTTTAAAGAGGCCTTTACCTCCGTCTATGAAGCAGAGTCAATCTAATCTCAACGTTTTGGAGTTCACTTAATGAGCAGCTTCATTATTGATCCATATTTGATCAGATGAAAGATTTATTAGGAACTGAAGCAGTTTAACACAAACATCACGTTTAAATATGATTTAAATCGTTGAGCCATTTTGCGACACCCATTGAAAATTCCTTCAGAATACGGAAATTTTCACCACTTTCTAACTTTCTGCAAATTTTGGTAAGAAGTTGAGCATGGTAAAGCCCTCAAAAAGCCAATTCATTTGCCTGAATAATAATAATCCTTACAATTTCAATAGGGTCTCACATGACCTTTGATGTCAGTGCTCGGGCCCTAATAATAATAATCCTTACAATTTCAATAGGGTCTCACCTGACCTTTGAAGACTAAAGATTCCTTTGACATAAAGATTCCTTTGAATTATGACCACTGTCACTGCAGGAGTGGAGTTGTTTGTTTACGGCTCAGCATCAAAGGATTCATCGTCCATGTATGTCAGCGTTACAGAACCTCTCCTCCTCTGATCCATAACTGCGCAGCTGAGATTAAAACCAGACTCATTTCCACCATAGGCTCGATTCTTCTCTCACAGACAAAAAAGCAGGTGAGTGTCCAGGGGTCTGCTTCTGTTTGTAAAGTGTTGTTATAAAAAAGTTGTGCTGCTGGGTTTGAATTTACCGGAGGTGAAAGGAAGAACAGATGGATTAAAGTAAAACAGGAAGTGGTTCTGATTTATTTAATAATATAAACTTATGAGAGTCAATAATCGAGTCTGCGTTCAGAAAGATATTTTGTCTTAGTGAAATGACCCAGATGTAATTGAGCAGCCGTCATAATAATAAGAGCAGTTCTAATTCCCCAAAGGATTAGGGAAGGATTTATTTATTTATTATTTCCTAGCAGAGGAAATATTGGACCTTTATTTAGGGAAAGGAGAAAATGACGCCCCACAATTCTTTGCGGAAGCCACGCATCTCGTAGTTGCACCTGGACACACCCACATAAATATAAATAAAACAGCTCATAATCCAGAACTGAATCCTCATAAGATCAGGTTTCTTCTCTGTCACATCTGTCCAGTCAACAACAAAGCTAATGAACTCATAGTTCACAACATCATCATCAGAACTAAATAATTTAAATGTAAATATCATGATCCAAATCTAATTATATAACAAATGTCATCATCAGAACCAAATAATTTTTCTGACCTTAAGGTTTTCTCCTCGTGCATCTCTCACATTATTATATTATTTCATCATTTCAGTCCTCTTTGTTTATTTTCATTTTTAATTAAATCTGTTTCGTTCTTTGTTTCTGTATCTGGTGGTTAAATGTTGTCTCTGTATTAATGAAAACATCTTTTCTCAGGATGTGTCATTCTCCCAAAAGCTATTCTTTGTCTTCTGCACACAAGTTATCATCTTGTGGGAAAAGTTAGTATCTAGTGCTCATAGGATAAAAAAATATCATCTTAATGGACTTTTTCCCGAAATGTTCCAGTATGTGAGAAATGTCAGAGTCAGTTGCTCGTGACATCTTCCAGATAATTTCCCACCAGCTTCCTTGAATAATTTTTTTTTCAACAATGCTAACACACTGCAAATGCAAAACGGGTATATCAACATTAATATTCTGTACTGCAACCAGCGACCAGGTGATGATTAACATGTTATGGTTTCATAATTAAAGTTCATACACCGTCTTGTCTCTTGTCTCAGTCTCAGGAAAGATGTCTGTCTCCATGACCAAAGGCGAGGGGGTCACTGTGTTCACTATGACCGTTGACCCCAAAAGTTCCTGTCCTCCTCTGTGTCAAATCATCAAGTCCCTCTGCTACAGCCCAGTGTGGTGCACTGTGTCCCAGCAGCTGAGGACAGTTCAGAGAATGTCTCAGTCAGTACTCGGGGTGAGAAACAACCTTTACCTTTGTCTCTCAGCAGGATTTGCTCTGCAAACGTCTGATCTACGTTTCTCTGAGAATTTAGAGCTGTAACTTTTTAGTTTCTTCTTTTTATGAAGCAGCTTTTCTTTTCCTCTCTGATTTTCTAAAAATTAAGGCATTTGACTGGTCTTATTAAACAAAAAAAACACTGTAGACTAAATATCATTGGTCTCTGCCAAAAGCTGCTCAGCATTGTGCTCATCACATTACATTCATGTGTTTGTTTAAACTATGTGTGGTAATTGTGCAGATGTTTGAAGTCGTGTTAAACTGCGTTTCCTGCTCCACAGGCTCTGCACATCATGACTGGTTTTCTCCACATTGGCCTCGGAGTGATTCTCCTGAACAGTGGAAGTGGCTCTGGATGGGTAATGGAAGACACCTTGTTTCCTGTTTGGATGGGAGAACTGGTGAGCAAGCTTTTGTTACAAACTTCTTTCTTTTTGTGTTGTGACTAGGACCAAACAGAATTTTCCTCTGAGCTGTTCAGCCGAAGAGATTTTCTTGTGCCGTTCATTCTCCCAAATATACTAATATATTTTGGTTTTTTTTGTGTAAAAGTGAATTTCTAAGATCTCTCTGTCTCCTCTCTAGTTTATTTTATTCGGTGTGATGTGCATTCTCTCGGAGAAGTTCCCCAGTCAGTGTCTGGTGAGTATTCCAGATTTATAAAGCCCTCACGCTATTCCAGATTATTTTGTCCATGCTACATGTAATGTCACAGAAGAAGCTTGATGCTGTTTGTTGCTGTGGTTTTGTGTCTGATATCCATTTGGTTGAAAACTGATGAGACTTGTTTTCTAGGTCAGCATCAATGTGATTCTGAACATGACGGGAGTTGCTTTCGCCATAACAGCCATCGTACTCTACAGCATCAACATGGTAGACATGAACTTGTGGTGGATGTGTCTCTATGACAACTATGGATCCAGCTATGACGATCAAATCATCAATACGTCTACCGAGGAGAGCGTCAGCCTTTCGAATCGCCTCATCCGGGAGAAGGGCAGCGTCCTGGAGAGCTGCATCAATGGCAAATATCTGACCCTGGTAAGTTTTTGGCGATTTCCGCAAACAAATTGAATAAGATGAAACATTTTTTCTTTCTTTTGCAGATATAAACTTAAAAATTATCATCCATGATTGTCATCTCCAGACAACTTTAAAAAAAAAACGAGTTTAAACAGGATACACAAATGTAGCAAAATGTTGAAAATGATTATTCCACCGACAGAAAGTTAATCACATGATTGTTGATCAGACAAATCCAGACATTTTAAGATGTCACGTTGGACTCTGGAAAAGTTTGATGAGCATTTCTCACTGTTAAAGTTAAAAAGTTATCACCGTGTTTTTTTCCTTCCCACCAGATGCTCCTAAGAGGAATCAATGGCGTGTTGATCGTTCTGTCGGTCCTGGAGTTCTGCGTCACCATCAGCTCTGTCGTCATGGGGATCAAAGCTCTGAAGAGCGGGGACAAGAGAGAGAATGAGGTAGATTATAAAAAAAATTAAAAAATCACATTTTATTGTTGAAGCTGTTGTTTAACCAGGAAATGTTGACACACAACACAAATACGTTTTCTTTCCCCTTTTATTCCACGTTTGAGCCCTCGCGTGTGAACAGGGCTAAAGTGTAGTGAACCTCAGGTTATGATCACATTTTTCAAAATTGTTGACCTGAAATTTAAAAGTTTTTATATCAATTAGAAGAAAAGTTTGACATTGTGAGTTTAAGTGCAGGTAGAGCTGTGTGGACAGAACCCGACTGTTTCTCTCTAAGTTATACGTGCTATGCTAATTGCTTACTGGCTATAGATTTATATAGAATGTACAGATGAGAGATGAGAATGCTGTTGATATTATAATCTGACGTTTTCTAGTTTGTTTCACTACATGGAAAAAAAATCCATTAAGAATTTGTGAGTAGGCAAAATAAAAAACATGTCTTTTAAATCTGCCAATATAGACAAAATTCAAACGGCTCCGCATTTCACACACTCATAAATACGAGTCCCCTGAAAAATGTCACAAAAATGAAACTGTATGGGTTCTTTCCTGACCCGTACATTCTTCTATTAATTTAAATAGAAATCAGTTAATGACTATATGTAGTGTGTGGTAATCAGTGTTGCCACAGTTACTTTGAAAAAGTAACTTAGTTACTTTACAGACTACTTGATTTTAAAAGTAGTTAAGTTACTTTACAGACTACTTGATTTTAAAAGTAACTAAGTTAGATTACTAGCTACTTTCTTAGTTACATTCCGCAGCTGCCGACAACACCCCTGCCGGCTCAACATAAAAATGACAACCGGTTTTGCCAACACTCACTTTATTAGAAGTGCATTTTTAACAGTAATGTACACAACAACAACGTATAATGTATCTCCTGACATTTTAAGTTGAACTTAAAAACTATTTCCTGAAAAAATACATGTTTTTATAAAAATAAAATAAAGACAGTCTTTCTTGACTTCAATTAACATAAATACTTGTTTTTATAAAAAATAAAAGAATGACAATCTTTCTAGACCTGACATATTTAACTGTTAACACTGTAATGGAAAAACTTACTACTTATGATCTACATTGTTTATAAATGTAACTTTTCAACATGTTTTATGAACAATGTACCTGTTGTTCACAGCATTAGAGAAGGAAGGAGTGGTTTTACAAAAAGCTGTTCTGTGAGGCAGCCCGGCATTGACAGTAGAAGGGATCTTGTTTATTATGGCACGAAACAAGGGCGATTCAACTTAATTGTCGCATAGGCTACATGACCTCACTCCCAGAGAGGCAAGAAGAAAATCAAATATATTGTAACGGACTGGGTTTATGTTTATGTTTGGATTTGACGTATGTTCAGTAAAACACTGTTTTGAAGGAGCGTTCCGATATCCTGAGGGTCTGTGAAGGGGTTGGGGTGGGACATGTGACTGTTTGGACCAAAAGGATGGCGTTGTTGGGGATGTCAGGCCCTCATTGGCTGCTTGTGTTGGGGATGGAGGGGGCAATGAGGAAGTGAAGTGTTGTTTATGTGAGCGAGTGACGGAGTAAGAGCGAGAAGTGCACATGTTCGTGTAGATGATAATAAGAGGAACAAAAAGTAGACAAAATAGTAACGCACAGTGACTTGGAGGAGTAACTTTAATCTGATTACTGGTTTGGAAATTGTAACGCGTTAGATTACTCGTTACTGAAAAAAGGGGTCAGATTAGAGTAACGCGTTACTAAGTAGCGTGTTACCGGCATCACTGGTGGTAATGTGATATTATTGAAAACATTAACACGTTTGTTCCACTGATTCTTTTCCTCCCTCAGAAAACAGGCGACCTGGAGCAGTACCAACCTCTTCTAGAGGAAATCACCAAGTAACACTAAAGCCTGAAGATCACTGCATTGCACAATCCGGTACCAGGAAGTGTACGAGTTTGCTTTTGTGTCATTGTGTGTTCTGTAACATCAAATGATTTAACTCCGCTAAACCACTTTTTTTACAAGATTTCGCTACAATATATTTGCACTAGCTCTGCTGAGTAGTTTTGATTATAATCTAAACTGTAAATGCTGCTTTCCATTTATTAAATGAAAATTGATTTAGATTTTTAGTTACACATGTTTTGTGTTTCAGTTTGGTTGGAGAAGGGAGATTCATGCATGCATGTGTCTGCATGTGATGGAAAGGTCAGGCAGATATACACAGTGTGTCCCACATGTTAGAAAGTCCTTCCTGTGTCTCACTCTTCAGCGTACACTCTTGAAAGAAGGAATACATCTCTTGTAAAGCCAAACTGATTATTTACTCTTCACTGTCAGTAGATTTCTCAAGAATGCATTATTCACAATTGATTTGAGTAAAATAAAGATTACTTCCTCCTCCTACTTGATTTGAAGTATTGTTTGTCAAGTGACATCACATCTCTGAGTCTTTGTTTGTTATGTCCCTGAAATACGACCACGGGGAGAAAAAGGGCGTCTCACATGTGAACGAGACCAGGAGAACAAAAACAGAGAAAAGTGATGGTGTCACGGAAATAAAGAGTTTATTCACAATATAACCGGATAAATAAAAGATGAGATGGGAACTGAATGGGAGCCTCATCTTCAGGAGCCAGGAGACATTTGCTGTAAATATTATTGAGCCTTTATTTGAACTTAAAAATATATAATAATAATAATAATTACAATAGAATAATAAAAACTAGACTGGCACTGAGTGGAGCACACACCTGCACCGAGGCCAAACTTGTCTAGATCTTAGAAACATAGTAGTAGAAATATAAATGTTGGTCTCATAACCTAAATTATTTTATAACAAAAAACACTTCACTCTTGACCAATGCCAGATGAGGTGCAATGACATCACCTCCACAAATGTTTGTTGATCATAAACTCGTCCCGCATGTCTGTGGGCGTGGCTTTTGATTGACAGTTTGGCCGGATGCAACTATAATTGCATATAAATGACTAGGGCTACGTTGTAGCACTTGCGGTCCCGAGCACCCGCACGATGAAGCCTGTTACGGTCTGTGGAGAGAGCGATCGATGACCAAGCGCACGTCTCCGCCTTGCCTTCGTGTTGCGCACTGCGGCAACGCTTCACTTCCTGCTTCCGTCACGCGATGTCGATCCTTGCCTGCTAATTGCTCATTACGGTCCACGCTATCAAATAGCACATCACACTGGGAACATTTTATGTAAGTCGAATGATAGTTGTAAATAAAAGCTTACTTCCTGTTGCAAGTAGGTGGCGCCATCAATATTATTACTCAGACACAAATAGATCTGTTCAAGTAGGCGCTCTGATGTAGCGTGAGCAATTTTGTGTCAATTGGACAATGTTACCACAACTTAATTTTCACACTGAACAGTCGGTGGCGCTATGACCCTGAACTAATATTTATATATGGATGTGTTCAGATCAGGATTGTGATCATAGGTCAGTAGTTCGGAGCCGGTTGGATTATGCAGAGTGGATTAACAAAGTACTTCCTGTTTAATGTCGAATCAGTAGGTGGCGCTATGACACTGAGGAAATATTGACACAGAGCTGTTCAGGCTTGGACTGTGATCAGGTGACAGAAGTTTGGTAGTGATAGGACAATGCAGAGTGGAGTTTCGACAACATCGTGTCCTTGTGCGAAGGATAATCCTTCGCCGCAGCTCAATGTTTACACGCTTTGAGGAAATGTCACAATTCTGACTATGATCCAATGACTTGACTGAGCTCTTTTGAGCTGTATATTGTAAAGCAGCCAGGAGCAGTTCATCAAAGTACAAAACGTGTCACTTCCTGTAGCCACCAGGGGGCGCTGTGATTTCAAGTCATAATTACTGTGTAGATGTCATCAGGCCGAGACTCTAGTCTTACATGTCTAGTTTGGACTCGATTGGACCATATATGTCCGAGATACAGAACCACGTGTTTTGATTTTTGTAGATGTAGGCCAGTCGTAGTGCAGGGGCTGCCCTTTAGGGGGCGCTAGTCAGTGATCTTGCCACGCCTATTCCTTAAAAAATGGATCTGATGAAAGCCCTACGACAAGTATGTCAAAGTATAAAATGCGGAACATGGCCAAAATGTCCACTAAAACCAAAATGGCGGGTTTCATGTTGCGTTTTTCATTATGCTCCTTGTGGCTTTTTTGTATGAATAGTCATGATACACTTGTGTCCTGATTTTGGTGAAGATCGGTTATGTGGAAACCTAGGGGCTGAGTTCCAGGTGGCGCTGTTGAGCCATTTTGCCAGGCCCATTTCCGAATACTCCAGAATACTTAAATTCTCACCACTTTCTAATTTACTGCAAACTTTTAAAGGTTTTTGAGCACGTTGAAGCCCTCAAAAAGGCAATTCACTACGCTCAGAATAATCCTTACAATTTCAATAGGGCCTCACCTGTCGGTGCCTGTCAGTGCTCGGGCCCTAATAAAGATTCTCTCTGTTCATAAAGAAAATAACCTCACGGAGCTGAACAAGCCTCTATCGTCATGACAACACATCTTCACTAGCAGCTCATCTTTTCACCTGTCGAGTACAAAAATAAATCAAATCCACAGAGAAACTTCTGTTAGTTTAAAGAGGCCTTTACCTCCGTCTATGGAGCAGAGTCAATCTAATCTCAACGTTTTGGAGTTCACTTAATGAGCAGCTTCATTATTGATCCATATTTGATCAGATGAAAGATTTATTAGGAACTGAAGCAGTTTAACACAAACATCACGTTTAAATATGATTTAAATCGTTGAGCCATTTTGCGACACCCATTGAAAATTCCTTCAGAATACGGAAATTTTCACCACTTTCTAACTTTCTGCAAATTTTGGTAAGAAGTTGAGCATGGTAAAGCCCTCAAAAAGCCAATTCATTTGCCTGAATAATAATAATCCTTACAATTTCAATAGGGTCTCACATGACCTTTGATGTCAGTGCTCGGGCCCTAATAATAATAATCCTTACAATTTCAATAGGGTCTCACCTGACCTTTGAAGACTAAAGATTCCTTTGACATAAAGATTCCTTTGAATTATGACCACTGTCACTGCAGGAGTGGAGTTGTTTGTTTACGGCTCAGCATCAAAGGATTCATCGTCCATGTATGTCAGCGTTACAGAACCTCTCCTCCTCTGATCCATAACTGCGCAGCTGAGATTAAAACCAGACTCATTTCCTCCATAGGCTCGATTCTTCTCTCACAGACAAAAAAGCAGGTGAGTGTCCAGGGGTCTGCTTCTGTTTGTAAAGTGTTGTTATAAAAAAGTTGTGCTGCTGGGTTTGAATTTACCGGAGGTGAAAGGAAGAACAGATGGATTAAAGTAAAACAGGAAGTGGTTCTGATTTATTTAATAATATAAACATATGAGAGTCAATAATCGAGTCTGCGTTCAGAAAGATATTTTGTCTTAGTGAAATGACCCAGATGTAATTGAGCAGCCGTCATAATAATAAGAGCAGTTCTAATTCCCCAAAGGATTAGGGAAGGATTTATTTATTTATTATTTCCTAGCAGAGGAAATATTGGACCTTTATTTAGGGAAAGGAGAAAATGACGCCCCACAATTCTTTGCGGAAGCCACGCATCTCGTAGTTGCACCTGGACACACCCACATAAATATAAATAAAACAGCTCATAATCCAGAACTGAATCCTCATAAGATCAGGTTTCTTCTCTGTCACATCTGTCCAGTCAACAACAAAGCTAATGAACTCATAGTTCACAACATCATCATCAGAACTAAATAATTTAAATGTAAATATCATGATCCAAATCTAATTATATAACAAATGTCATCATCAGAACCAAATAATTTTTCTGACCTTAAGGGTTTCTCCTCGTGCATCTCTCACATTATTATATTATTTCATCATTTCAGTCCTCTTTGTTTATTTTAATTTTTAATTAAATCTATTTCGTTCTTTGTTTTTGTATCTGGAGGTTTAATTTTGTCTCTGTATTAATGAAAACATCTTTTCTCAGGATGTGTCATTCTCCCAAAAGCTATTTTTTGTCTTCTGCACACAATTTATCATCTTGTGGGATAAGTTATTATCTACTGCTCATAGGATAAAAAAATATCATCTTAATGGACTTTTTCCCGAAATGTTCCAGTATGTGAGAAATGTCAGAGTCAGTTGCTCGTGACATCTTCCAGATAATTTCCCACCAGCTTCCTTGAATAATTTTTTTTCCAACAATGCTAACACACTGCAAATGCAAAACGGGTATATCAACATTAATATTCTGAACTGCAACCAGCCACCAGGTGATGATTAACATGTTATGGTTTCATAATAAAAGTTCATACACCGTCTTGTCTCTTGTCTCAGTCTCAGGAAAGATGTCTGTCTCCATGACCAAAGGCGAGGGGGTCACTGTGTTCACTATGACCGTTGACCCCAAAAGTTCCTGTCCTCCTCTGAGCCCAGTGTGGTGCACTGTGTCCCAGCAGCTGAGGACAGTTCAGAGAATGTCTCAGTCAGTACTCGGGGTGAGAAACAACCTTTACCTTTGTCTCTCAGCAGGATTTGCTCTGCAAACGTCTGATCTAAGTTTCTCTGAGAATTTGAGCTGTAACTTTTCAGTTTCTTCTTTTTATGAAGCAGCTTTTCTTTTCCTCTCTGATTTTCTAAAAATTAAAGCATTTGACTGGTCTTATTAAACAAAAAAAACACTGTAGACTAAATATCATTGCTCTCTGCCAAAAGCTGCTCAGCATTGTGCTCATCACATTACATTCATGTGTTTGTTTAAACTACGTGTGGTAATTGTGCAGATGTTTGAAGTCGTGTTAAACTGCGTTTCCTGCTCCACAGGCTCTGCACATCATGACTGGTTTTCTCCACATTGGCCTCGGAGTGATTCTCCTGAACAGTGGCTCTGGGTGGTTAATGGAAGACACCTTGTTTCCTGTTTGGATGGGAGAACTGGTGAGCAAGCTTTTGTTGGATTAACTTCTTTCTTTTTGTGTTGTGACTAGGACCAAACAGAATTTTCCCCTGAGCTGTTCAGCCGAAGAGATTTTCTTGTGCCGTTCATTCTCCCAAATATACTAATATATTTTGTTTTTTTTTGTGTAAAAGTGAATTTCTAAGATCTCTCTGTCTCCTCTCTAGTTTATTTTATTCGGTGTGATGTGCATCCTCTCGGAGAAGTTCCCCAGTCAGTGTCTGGTGAGTATTCCAGATTTATAAAGCCCTCACGCTATTCCAGATTATTTTGTCCATGCTACATGTAATGTCACAGAAGAAGCTTGATGCTGTTTGTTGCTGTGGTTTTGTGTCTGATATCCATTTGGTTGAAAACTGATGAGACTTGTTTTCTAGGTCAGCATCAATGTGATTCTGAACATGACGGGAGTTGCTTTCGCCATAACAGCCATCGTACTCTACAGCATCAACATGGCAGACGTAGACTTGTGGTGGATGTGTCTCGATGACAATTATGGATCCAGTTACGATGATCAAATCATCAATACGTCTACCGAGGAGAGCGTCAGCCTTTCGAATCACCTCATCTGGGAGAAGGACAGCGTCCTGGAGAGCTGCATCAATGGCAAATATGTGACCCTGGTAAGTTTTGGCGATTTCCGCAAACAAATTGAATAAGATGAAACATTTTTTCAGCAGATATAAACTTAAAAGTTACCATCCATGATTGTCATCTCCAGACAACTTAAAAAAAAAACGAGTTTACAACAGGATACACAAATGTAGCAAAATGTTGAAAAAGATTATTCCACCGACAGAAAGTTAATCACATGATTGTTGATCAGACAACTCCAAACATTTTAAGATGTCACGTTGGACTCTGGAAAAGTTTTATGAGCATTTCTCACTGTTAAAGTTAAAAAGTTATCACCGTGTTTTTTTCCTTCCCACCAGATGCTCCTAAGAGGAATCAATGGCGTGTTGATCGTTCTGTCGGTCCTGGAGCTCTGCGTCACCATCAGCTCTGTCGTCATGGGGATTAAAGCTCTGAAGAGCGGGGACAAGAGAGAGAATGAGGTAGATTATAAAAAAAAAAAAAAAAATCACATTTCATTGTTGAAGCTGTTTTTTAACCAGGAAATGTTGACACACAACACAAAAACGTTTTCTTTCCCCTTTTATCCCACGTTTGAGCCCTTGCGTGTGAACAGGGCTAAAGTGTAGTGAACCTCAGGTTATGATCACATTTTTCAAAATTGTTGACCTGAAATTTAAAAGTTTTTATATCAATTAGAAGAAAAGTTTGACATTGTGAGTATTAGCGCAGGTAGAGCTTTGTGGACAGAACCCGGCTGTTTCTCTCTAAGCTACAGGTGCTATGCTAATTGCTTACTGGCTATAGATTTATATAGAATGTACAGATGAGAGATGAGAATGCTGTTGATATTCTAATCTGATGTTTTATAGTTTGTTTCACTACATGGAAAAAAAATCCATTTAGAATTTGTGAGTAGGCAAAATAAAAAACATGTCCTTTAAATCTGCTAATATAGATAAAATTCAAACGGCTCCGCATTTCACACACTCATAAATACGAGTCCCCTGAAAAATGTCACAAAAATGAAACTGTATGGGTTCTTTCCTGACCCGTACATCCTTCCATTAATTTAAATAGAAATCAGTTAATGAGTATATGTAGTGTGTGGTAATGTGATATTATTGAAAAAATTAACACATTTGTTCCACTGATTCTTTTCCTCCCTCAGAAAACAGGCGACCTGGAGAAGCACCAACCTCTTCTAGAGGAAATCACCAAGTAACACTAAAGCCTGAAGATCACTGCATTGTACAATCCGGTACCAGGAAGTGTACGAGTTAGCTTTTGTGTCATTGTGTGTTCTGTAACATCAAATGATTTAACTCCGCTAAACCACTTTTTCGTTACAATATATTTGCACTTGCTCTGCTGAGTAGTTTTGATTATAATCTAAACTGTGAATGCTGCTTTCCATTTATTAAAAGAAATTTGATTTAGATTTTTAGTTACACATGTTTTGTGTTTCAGTTGGTTGGAGAAGGGAGATTCATGCTTGCATGTGTCTGCATGTGATGGAAAGGTCAGGCAGATATACACAGTGTGTCCCACGTGTTAGAAAGTCCTTCCTGTGTCTCACTCTTCAGCGTACACTCTTGAAAGAAGGAATAAATCTCTTGTAAAGCAAAACCGATTCTTTACTCTTCACTCACAGTAGATTTCTCAAGAATGCATTATTCACAATTGTTTTGAGTAAAATAAAGATTACTTCCTCCTCCTACTTGATTTGAAGTCTTGTTTGTCAAGTGACATCACGTCTCTGAGTCTTTGTTTGTTATGTTCCTGAAATACGTCCACGGGGAGAAAAAGGGCGTCACACATGTGAACGAGACCAGGAGAACAAAAACAGAGAAAAGTGATGGTGTCACGGAAATAAAGAGTTTATTCACAATATAACCGGATAAATAAAAGATGAGATGGGAACTGAATGGGAGCCTCATCTTCAGGAGCCACGTTGTAGCACTTGCGGTCCTGAGCACCCGCACGTTGAAGCCTGTTGCGGTCTGTGGAGAGAGCGATCGATGACCAAGCGCACGTCTCCGCCTTGCCTTCGTGTTGCGCACTGCGGCAACGCTTCACTTCCTGCTTCCGTCACGCGATGTCGATCCTTGCCTGCAAATTGCTCATTGCGGTCCACGCTATCAAATAGCACATCAAACTGGGAACATTTTATGTAAGTCGAATGATAGTTGTAAAACAAAGCTTACTTCCTGTTGCCAGTAGGTGGCGCCATCAATATTATTACTCAGACACAAATAGATCTGTTCAAGTAGGCGCTCTGATGTAGCGTGAGCAATTTTGTGTCAATTGGACAATGTTACCACAAATTAATTTTCACACTGAACAGTAGGTGGCGCTATGACCCTGAACTAATATTTATATATGGATGTGTTCAGATCAGGATTGTGATCATAGGTCAGTAGTTCTGAGCCGGTTTGATTATGCAGAGTGGATTAACAAAGTACTTCCAGTTTAATGTTGAATCAGTAGGTGGCGCTATGACACTGAGGAAATAGTGACACATAGAGTTGTTCAGGCTTGGACTTTGATCAGGTGACAGAAGTTTGGTAGTGATTGAACAATGCAGAGTGGAGTTATGACAACATCGTGTCCTTTGGCAAAGGATAATCCTTCGCCACAAATCAATGTTTACACGGTTTGAGGAAATGTCACAATTCTGACTATGATCCAATGACTTGACTGAGCTCTTTTGAGCTGTATATTGTAAAGCAGCCAGGAGCAGTTCATCAAAGTACAAAACGTGTCACTTCCTGTAGCCACCAGGGGGCGCTGTGATTTCAAGTCATAATTTCTGTGTAGATGTCATCAGGCCGGGACTCTAGTCTTACATGTCTAGTTTGGACTCGATTGGACAATATATGTCCGAGATACAGAACCACGTGTTTTGATTTTTGTAGATGTAGGCCAGTCGTAGTGCAGGGACTGCCCTTTAGGGGGCGCTAGTCAGTGATCTTGCCACGCCTATTCCTTAAAACGGACTCGATTGGACCAAATATGTTTGAGATACAGAAGCTCGTGTTTTGATGGCGTGTTATCAAACTTTGACGCCACACCACAGTCACAGAGTATGACTAAAAGTTGAGATTTGAATAACTTTAAATCTCCATCTTGTTCTGATTAGACTCATCTTAATTTTAAGTTGATCTGATGAAAGCCCTACGACAAGTATGTCAAAGTATAAAATGCGGAATATGGCCAAAATGGCCACTAAATCCAAAATGGCGGGTTTCATGTTGCGTTTTTCATTATGCTCCTTGTGGCTTATTTGTATGAATAGTCATGATACACTTGTGTCCTGATTTTGGTGAAGATCGGTTATGTGGAAACCTAGGGGCTCCAGGTGGCGCTGTTGAGCCATTTTGCCACGACCATTTCCTAATACTCCAGAATACTTAAATTATCACCACTTTCTAATTTACTGCAAACTTTTAAAGGTTTTTGAGCACGTTGAAGCCCTCAAAAAGGCAATTCACTACGCTCAGAATAATCCTTACAATTTCAATAGGGCCTCACCTGTCAGTGCCTGTCAGTGCTCGGGCCCATTAAACATCTGTTTGATGTGGTGACTGATGAATGGAAAACACAGCCCACGTACCGACCGTCAGTGAAGGGTTAAGGTTTTTTGGAGGAGGTACTTCTGGGAACAGGTAGCCTATGCAGGCAGCCATCATGTTTCAGCTCTTCTGATCCATAACTGCGCAGCTAAGATTAAAACCAGACTCATTTCCCCCATAGGCTCGATTCTTCTCTCACAGACAAAAAAGCAGGTGAGTGTCCACGGGTCTGCTTCTGTTTGTAAAGTGTTGTTATAAAAAAGTTGTGCTGCTGGGTTTGAATTTACCTGAGGTGAAAGGAAGAACAGATGGATTAAAGTAAAACAGGAAGTGGTTCTGATTTATTTAATAATATAAACACCTGAGAGTCAATAATCGAGTCTGCGTTCAGAAAGTTATTTTGTCTTGAAATGACCAAGATGTATTTGAGCAGCCGTCATAATATTAAGAGCATTTCTAATTCCCAAAGGATTAGGGAAGGAAAGGAGCTCCAATGCTTCCTAATTTATTTATTTATTTATTATTTCCTAGCAGAGGAAATATTGGACCTTTATTTAGGGAAAGGAGAAAATGGCGCCCCATAATTCTTTGCGGAAACCACGCATCTCGTAGTTGCACCTGGACACACCCAAATAAATATAAATAAAACAGCTCATAATCCAGAACTGAATCCTCATAGGATCAGGTTTCTTCTCTGTCACATCTGTCCAGTCACAACAGACATAATGAACTCATAGTTCACAACATCATCATCAGAACTAAATAATTTAAATGTAAATATCATGATCCAAACTAAATTATATTATAAATTCCGTCATCAGAACCAAATATTCTAAATATCATTTTTCTGACCTTAAGGTTTTCTCCTCGTGTATCTCTCACATTATTATATTATTTCATCATTTGACCTGAAATTTTAAAGTTTTAATATCAATTAGAAGAAAAGTTTGACATTGTGAGTATAATTGCAGGTAGAGCTCTGTGGAAAGAACCCGGCTGTTTCTCTCTAAGCTACAGGTGCTATGCTAATTGCTTACTGGCTCTAGATTTATATAGAATGTACAGATGAGGAATGAGAATGCTGTTGATTTGCTCATCTGAGGTTTTCTAGTTTGTTTAACTACATGAAAAACAAATCCTTTAAGAAATTGTGAGTAGGCAAAATAAAAAAACAGATTTAAAAGTCCTTTAATTCTGCCAATATAGAAAAAAACGGCTCCACATTTCACACACTCATAAATACGAGTCCCCTGAAAAATGTCACAGAAATGAAACTGTATGGGTTCTTTCCTGAACTGTACATCCTTCCATTAATTTAAATAGAAATCAGTTTATGAGTATATATGTAGTGTGTGGTAATGTGATATTATTGAAAACATTAACACATTTGTTCCACTGATTCTTTTCCTCCCTCAGAAAACAGGCGACCTGGAGCAGCACCAACCTCTTCTGGAGGAAATCACCAAGTAACACTAAAGACTGAACTAAGATCACTGCATTGTACAATCCGGTACAAGGAAGTGTACGAGTTTGCTTTTGTGTCATTGCGTGTTCTGTAACATCAAATGATTTAACTCCGCTAAACCACTTTTTCTACAAGATTTTATTACAATATATTTGCACTAGCTCTGCTGAGTAGTTTTGATTATAATCTAAACTGTAAATGCTGCTTTCCATTTATTAAAAGAAAATTGATTTAGATTTTTAGTTACACATGTTTTGTGTTTCAGTTGGTTGGAGAAGGGAGATTCATGCATGCATGTGTCTGCATGTGGGTCAGGGTCTGATACGCATTTTTTTTTGCTATTATATAACATTAAACCATGTTAAAAATAAAGGTTTCAAAACTGTTGACTAAACTTTCATTCTTGTATTTGCAGTTAACATTATTATGAAAGCTTAAAGATTAAGTTTGAGATGAAGTTTAACACAATTCAAATTGCAAATATTTCAGTTTCTGTTTAACTTTAAGTTAAATAAAATGTTACTACGTGGATATTTTTATGATATCGTTTACAGAAATTGATTATTTCATTATTAAACGATTAATTGAATAACATAAACAAACAGACACACACACACATGGTCTGTACTGTGCTACTTTGTAGGGTAATGATGCTGGTGCGTCAAAGGAAAGGAAGAACAGATGGATTAAAGTAAAACAGGAAGTAGTTCTGATTTATTTAATAATACAAGCATCTGCGAGTCAATAATCGAGTCTGCGTTTAGAAAGTTATTTGTCGTAGTGAAATGACAGGGATGTATTTGAGCAGCCGTCATAATAATTAGAAACATGATGAGATTCTGTTGACAAGGGCCAACTCTAGAAAATGTCTGGAGCCAATTGTGCGGACGTTCTCCAGAGTTCATGTCAAAAAGTCTAAACAGAAGTAGATTACAAGATCAAACCGAATATCACGATTACACCATTTCAAAAACGAGTCGAATACAAAGCCAAAAGTCCAAAAGAAGTTTAATTAAGTTAATTTCCTTGGCAGAATCATTACGATGATAGTTGATTTCTTGTTTCTCATCCCATCAGGCTGGAGAAGGTGTTGGAGATCAGCATCCGGAGTTGGAAGATGTGCTTCTGTCCCTGTGCTTAGAATCCATCCTCCATCAAACAACAGATCCCGTAGCTTTCCTCCTTTATAGACTTTAAAGTTTATATGGGCAAAGGCAGAAACATTTTTCAAGTGAAAAAATCATGGTTTGGGTTCATGCAGGTGTTTCATTAATTGTTTCTGGGGCTGATGCTGTCGTTCTTCTTCTCTCATTCATTTCAACCCAACACGTGGTTGCATGCAAAACCAGCTTATATATCGAATACATCACAACACTAGATTTTATTTCAGGTGATTTTAAAACATTTTCGGCGTTCGTTTTTTCAATGAGCCTTTGATTTAGCTTTAAAGTAGATTTAAACTGCTGTGCACGCAATATAATTCAAAGTACACATTTGCTGTGTCTTCACTTTTTGTTTATTACTCTCTTTTCCAGTGTTTTAACCATTTCTCTGCTTCTTTAAGGTATTTTCTTCATCATAAAGATGCACTTGAATTCATTCTTTATCCATTTCCTCAGCCTGTGATGACATTACTTGCCACAAGATGGCGCTCATTCTCTCAATATAAAAGTAAAAAATCCCTGTCCATCAAAGCTGTGGATCCTTGTTTGTTTGTTTTTTCTTGTGCACAGTTTATTTGAGAAGAATTCAACATATTCAACATATTCAACATATTCACGAACATCTTCATTCTCGTCTGGTCCCAGTGAACGATGGGCTGATGAGTCTGGTGTTTCTTCAAGATCATTTTACTAATTAGATGTAGATCAATTATGGGTTTTACCTCCTCTCTGTGCTCAAACAATGCAAAAGCCATGTATTGATATATATTGAACTTTTTTTAACCCAAATCCCCGATGACTCTCGGACCTTCACTGCACTGTGTGTTGTCTAAAATAGCTTCACTGAGCTGACAGGAAATTGTGGGATTCTGCTGCAGTGTAAGAAAAACAAAAACACATCCTCAAACTGCTGCCTCACACAACAATATGCACACAGTCAGACTTTCCTCCAGACTTTCAGAATTAAGTATCTGAACATCGCAGACGCACCTGTCTTGTTTTTTAGTTTTCAGCCAACTACACTCGAAATGACAGCAGGTGCCTCGGACGTGCAAGTTGACTCACGTTGAATTCCTGTTGCACAACACGACTACAAACACACAGCGTGGCTCAGGGCAGAGCCACAGGTATGTCTGTGTTGTTCATGTATCATAAATCCTAAGGAGTGATGTCAGGAATCTGCATGTAAAGGTACAGCTTCCACAGCCAACATCCAGAAACACAGGTCTTATCAAAGAGACACTAACCCCAACAAACAACGTAAGAAATGAATTGTTTCCTATTTGATAGTTTGAACAGTTTAAAATAAAAACAGAAAACACAGGAGATATTTAAGTTGAACATTACTGTACGAATGTTATTTGAATGCAATTCTCACAATTCTCCAGCTGTGAGCCTAAAGTCATAGGAACTGACTTGTGAACAGAAGGTTTCTGATTTGAATCCAGGACCAGTAGATAAATAGTAGAGAAAATAAAAGGCAGAACAGTCCCCTTATAAAACCATATTTACATTTACCAGATCTGGATTTTTATTTGGATGTGGACCAAATTACTTAAACAAAAAAGTTCTAAATAATAGTCTCCTCAACATTCCTGATTAGTTTAAAAAAAAAAAAAGATCCATTAAATCAAGAGAAATCAAAGATATTTTTTGAAAAACACTTTATTTTACAGTGCTAAATAACGATCCTCTTCCCTGACCCATCCTTCTATCTAGCTTCATGGAAATCTGTCTTGTACTTCTTTGCAAACTCACAAAACAAACTAAGAAAGGTTCAAACATAATATCCACAGGCTTTACACCCGTACCCAGAAAAACACAAAATATGATATTTACACAAAAGTCACATGAGCTGATTAGAATTGATTACATTTAAAATGCAAAAGAAAACACATCAAGGTTATATGGGATTTTTTTATCACATCTAAAATAATGTCTTACATGTGACAGCATGATAAAATCACAAGCTATTTCTTTCTGAGTGTTTCTGAGAGTCAGGTATCTAACCACAGTGTTTCCTCCTCTTTATGGGAATTAACCTGCAGAGTAAGAGAAACCAGTTTGGGATTATTTAACTGATGAAAGAGGTGGAGCTGTAAAATCTGCATCGTTTGTTTTTCTAATGAAAGACAGATATACAGAGTCATTATTCTCAGTGGGGTTTAAAGGTATGAGAGGATGAGGAAGACGCCTCATGGTCTTTATAACATCCCCAGACCAAACTGTGGTAGCACCTCTAATGCTCCATAGTAGAGAACTTCCTTTGACACAGCCGGATTGCGGTGCCACACCAACCTGTCCAGTCTTGCCCTGACATTGGTATGTGGAGTGAGGACAGAACAGCAACGAGGGCGAAGACGGCGACAGAGGTGGCGAGTGAAGACGAGGTGTATGAACACAGAGAGTAAAAGTCAAGAGGTTTCTGGTTTCAGATTCTTTTATCATAAACTCTGCATCTCTGTCAGTTTACTTGAAGCAGAGGCCTCAGTCTAAACATGAATACACATGGTGGCACTGCAGCAAACTGTGGACACTATTAGAAAAGACCCAACAAGCTATGAATTCAAGATTCAAGATTCAAGATTCAAGATTCAAGATTCAAGATTTTTTATTCTCAAATGAACAGAGATAACATGAAGTAGTCACTGTCAATGAAATGCTTGGGTCACACGCTCTCTTTAAGCAATGCTCAGTAATTTCAACCCAAAGAAATAAAATGGAAATAGTATAAAATAGAATAAAAAAAAAGAATAAAATAGAATAAAAATGAAATAGAATATCAAAAATTTAAAATAGAAAATAAAATATATACATCTAAATATATATCTTTACAGATGAATGTTCAATTTGTGCAGTAGTGCAAAATATTCAAATATGCTTATTATGGTGCTGGTGCAAATATGCAGATATTCCAGGGTGCTAGTTTGGTGGAGTTATTGCAGTTCAGAGGAGTTAAAAGTCTTATGGCTTGAGGTATGAAAATGTCTCTGAGCCTGGTGGTGCGGGCCCGGATGCTGCGGTACCGTCGGCCAGACGGCAGCAGGCAGAAATGTTTATTGCTGGGATGAAGGGGGTCTTTTAGAATTAAGATCTGTAGACCTGAGGGCAGCTGTAGAGTGGGCGTGTCCATGACGTTTATAACACAGACACGTGTTATAAACAGGAGGAGAAAGAGGAGCATTACCTGAAGGTGACACCAGTTAGGATGTCAACGAGATTTGAGAGGTTTTGGTGATGACAGTCGACGCTGGTGTCGATGTGCTGGAAACAAAAATATGTGATTTGTGCAGAAAAATAATTTATACATTAAGTCCCGCCTCCTGCTGCTTTTCCCCACGTTTGATTCAGACAATCTTCTCCTGCTTATTCCAGAAAGACGCAAGACACACTTTTATTTTATTAAGTTCATATCTGAAAACAGAAAAAGTCATTTGATTCATTACAGTTATAAAACAGAGCTGCATTAGCTAATTTGTTTGTCTCGTCAATAGCAGCATTAGCCCATAGAGCTGAAAGCAAACTTCTCTGATACACAAGAAGTAAATGAACAGAGGAACATCCAACTGGTTGTTCATACTGTATATCTACAGAGGACAAACTTTGAAGACTTTTAAAGTTGATAGTGAGAGGAATCCTCCCTGAGGTGTAACCCAACGCCTGAGACGAGCAGAATCCTCTTCAAGATTGTGAACTGTAAGACGTTTTGTTTTCCATGCCGCTGCTGGAACACTTCACTGAAAAGGCTGTAACTGCATCAGACCCACAATCCTTCAGGAGGATCAAGGATGTAATCATGGACGTTTACATGGGAACATATTAGTGTCTGACTAACTTCGTTGGGTTTTCTTTGAAGTCTCGTCCACGTTGCTCAGACAAACACAAGCTCCTGAACTGAGGTGCATTCAGAGAACTGAGCTGACCATGCATTTCAGAGACCAAGCCCCTCCCACTCACCGCCCACATGCACCATCTGATTAAACCAAAATGGCTGCTTTTCCCATTCACGCTGAATTAAGTCTGCGTCCCGGGTTGCGTGGTGGTGCCGGGTGCCAGCACAATGTCTTCCTGCAAGTCGGACGAATCTTTCCGCTGCCACGTGATGTTTTTCTGCGTTCCTGAGGTCACCTGATGGAGCCGGCGCTCAATGCAGGACTCTGTGGCCAAATCATATTCATGGCAGAGTAATTCTGGTCTGATTAACAGCATCACTTCACATATTCAACCGTTTTGGGTCGGCGGCCCCTTCAACCCACCCGGGCGCCGACAGAAATCAGCCTGGAGCAGCTGTGCCAGAAGACTCTCTGATAGTCTGTGGTTATTATTATTATACCTTTAAACTCTATGTCTGTTTTATTTTGCAATAATGCAAAACTGATAACATTGTTTTCACTTTGTCATTCGATCCCTTTTTCATTCAGTTTGTGAGATTTTACAGTTTTTTTAAGTCCACCAGAAAAATTCAGATCCAAACTTCGACGAATGGAAAAGTTTGTCCGTGTGGATCAATTCAGGCTGTTTCTGTTGAAAGCTTCTTTTCTGCTGATGCAGCCAAGTGAGCGAGCTCTGATGTAAGTGGCTGAGCTGCCAGTGGAAAATTGGAGATTTTCGGTTCATTAAGAAGCAAATGGAAACTTTAAATTCCTGCTGTCTCAGCTTCGTTCCATTGGCAAACAGGTATCCAGACAACAAGCTCTGTCTCCTCCCTGCCAGGCTTCATAGCAGAAATCCCTTCTATCTGTGAGTTTATGACTATTTATTTGAGAATCATGTGAAGCAGTTCCCTTGTCCTAAACCTGATCTTATCCATGTTACTGTCCTCTTGCACCTGCTCCATTTGTTTCAAGGAATGTCACAGTATTAGTTTTTTCTTGTTTTGGCCTCAGTTTCTGACTTTCCCTGGTTCCTCTCAGTTTGTTGAGACTTTCTTGTGATAACAGGCTGGATAAATAAATTAAAATGACCTTGAACATGTAGCACTACACCAGAAGTTCTCAAGCTTCAATGGCCAAACAAAGCAGAGTGTGTGTTTGACCTTCTCATTGTGAGAAACCTACTTACTTACTTTCTTCTTCATTGATTTCATTATCGCCACATTCATTTTGTGATAAAGTCAAATGTGTTAAAAAATTTAAAAAAAAATTTCAGGCTGGCATGAAAGGTCAGAGGTCAAATTCAGCATTTAGACATCACCTTTGCAGAGGATTAAATTAATTAAGGTACTGTTTTAGTCACAGTGCTTCCTCATTCAATCATAAAGTCAAAAACTTCATATCAGCATATCACATTTTTGAATAAATGTTTATATTTAAACCTTGGATTCTTGACCCAGTTTCCTTCTGCTAACGTCCACGCTAAGAAAAAATGTAACATGTACATTTAGACACGGCTCTAACTCACTTGTTTTCCTTTGCACTTGTTGGTTTGTGTCTGGCCACTTCAGCCGGGGGAGTGACAATCTGCAGGGACACCAGTTTATGTGCCGAAGATAGAAAAGCCACAACCACGTAATTACTGAGCACTATGGGTGTTTCCTAACCAACAAACCAGAATATCCTCTTCCTCTTTCGGCTGTATATTACTGTGACACCTCAGAGGAGTTGATATTAATATAGTACTTCTTGTTTTTACTTACTCTGATCCTGATACTGACGTCTGACTTTACTGTGTCAGAAAAACACTTATTTTGTGCAGGTTTTGTTGAGATATCTATGTTTTGTTCTCTATCTTATGAATATATTTTGCTATATTCTACCTACATTATATCCTGTGACTCAATATTAGCTGTGTTGTCTATAGAATTAACAATATTACAACTGTTTCTTTTATCCTGGAGTGATATATAATTTCTGGCCTCAGGTACAGGGTCAAACACAGAGTGCAACCATTTGAGTGTTAATCTGACTACAAAGTGCAGTTTGGGGAAAGCGTGAGAAGGAAAGTTCATCTTGAGATTTGAGATAATGAAAGCACGGATTCGCAGGAAGGAGAGAGGATGTGCCCGGACTAAAAAAAAATAACTATTTCATGAATTATTATGGGAAAAACATATGAAATCCTCCTCTAAGGTCTAATCTGCTGGGTCTCTCCACTGTAAAAAACTCCCTTCTTGATAAAGGCACAATGGTGAGAGACACCTGGTGGAGTGGACCTTCTCTCACAATGATGTGCTTGCAAAAACTGCACTTTGAGAGACAGTACACATCTGGCCAATTGCTGAGTGCCCTCAAGAAAAGAACCACCTCTGTGTTGCACTCTGGGTCTTTTACAAATACTGTGGACTTGGAAAAGTGGGGGCTTTTGCTTCTCGACATGATCCAGTGACCTGGTGACGTGTCCAGCAGAACCCCAGAGATTCTCTGTAAGTATTGTTCTTATACAATAAACGTATTACTGTGAAACTTTTGAACATTGAACTTGTCTAATTCATTACCTTTCCCATTTGAACCTCGAATCAACTAACATGCTGTCTGGTCCAGAAGGGATCGGGCTCGATAATTTCCAGCTTAAGAGTCAACATGTTACAGGAATAGATTTAATAGACTTTAACACCACCTAAAGACTAATTTATAAAGTGATATAACATTGTATTTGTATGTACATATAAGTGTTATGATATGAATAATAAGTTGAAGCTGCAGTATAAATAAAGATAAGTTGCAAAAAGTATATAAATTATGTCTTAGAGATTTATTAAATGTCTAAATATTTCTTAAAGCAACAATACAAAGGGGACTTGTGATGTGTTGATTCTTGGAAAATAAAATGTTACCAAGAACGTGAACATGGTGAGTTTAGAGAATGATTATACACACATTTGGATAAATTAACATGCTCAGATATTAGCAATTATATATTTTTTCATTTGAAACAATAAACAAAAAATCATACAAACCGATGATGTGTAACTTGAGTTTATTTTGAAGATTTATTACATTCACTGCTGAACCAACAGCATTTTGAACCTTGGACGACTCATATCCCAAACACAACGTATGCAAATGGAAGAATGAAAAGACAAAGGTGCAACATTACCCCAAAGTAATTAAAGTAAATATTGGGCTTGTTCTTAACAGATGATAATTTGTTCGAAAGACATGAATTTAACCAACAAAGGTAATAAACACAATATACAAAGGAAGCGATTTCAGTGGTGTTCAATAAGACACACAAAGAGAACCGGTCAGTGATGCAAAGGATATTTCTGCAGTGTCAGTGGTTAGATTATATAGATTTAGATAATACAATCCCCCAAAATCTAAATAAAAAAGTAAATATTCTAAAAAAGTAAATGAAGTAGAGATTTTTTCGAGCAGGTATAAGTATCACACCAGTCAGGATGTGTCACAACCACAGCTATGAAAGGCATCTGCACGTAAACAGTGTGTTGCCATCACAACGCCTCGGAATGTAAATAAAGTGTCATGGGTGCCATGTTGATTGAGGCCTTTTTCTTTCTTGTGCTTTCCTGCAGCCAGTTATGAGGTTTACTATTTTTCTCAGATGAGGAAAAGACTAAGTTCTCATGTTAGAGTCTGTGTTAACGTCAGGAGCCATTTTCTCTCTTGGTTTGAGTGAATGTGACTCTGAGTGTCTGCAGCAGGGTGAGGTCACTGCTTATCACTACAAAACATGATCTGTGGACGACAGATGGATTCTTGTTTCCCAGGATATCCCCCTGTAATAAAACAGCAAATCCTCCAGAACTTTACGACTACGGTAGAAAATACAATCATCTAAAAATAGAGTCTCTTAGCTTCGATATTGTCAAATTTCCAAATCCACAACTGTCATACCAAGAGAGGAAACTAGAACATAAGTCACAAGAGGTGAGTTCTTTTGAGGAAGGAAGCAAAGCACAACTATAAGAGATCAGGAAGTATAAAAAAAACCTGTTGGTTTCTGCACCTCATCTCTGCAAGAAACAAATATCAAACATACTTAGAAAAGGAGAAAGATTAACTTACAAAAGACAATTAAGGCACAAAATGTGTAATATGAGAGGCCGCAATAGACTCAGTGATTACATCTGTGCAAACATCAAGCAACTGGAGTGACTTGAGAGTTTTTGGAGCATCTGAAACTTTAAGCGGAGTGAACGCAGACGAAAAAGTTATTGTGCTCCTCCCAGTAGTGGAGATCGTCCTCGAAGCTCCAGGAGCAGGCCAGGTCCTTGCTGGTTTTCACCGTGTGGACCACGCAGTCGCCGGGTAACTCCTCAAACAGGAACTCAGCTACAGCCTTCACCGTGACCTTCTTCTGACTCTCGATCAGCTGCTGGATGCGACTCCCGTCCACAGGCTCAGACGAGGAGCTGTAGGACACCCAGACATTGAGTTTCTCATCCGATGAAGGGACCTGGAAGCGACTCTTCCCCGTTGGGCAGTGGAAAACCTTCTTCTTCTGGACGAACATGCCCGAAGGCGACTTGAATACACGCACGGACCAGCCGACCCAGTCGTACTTCTTCTTCAGGCTCTCTATGATAGCATCAGCTAACTGCTGACTGGTTAGGTGCGACTCATCTCTCACGAGTCGACGGGAATCCAGCTCGGCCTGTTTGGGGAAGCTGACGATGCAGTCTTCGATCACAGTGTTCATTTTACCTTGGATAGTGGTCATTTTCTCACCCCAGACTTTCAGGAGTGCATCCTCCTCGTCGTATCCCTTCAGAGCGGCGTGGCCCAACAGAGCGATTAGTCCGATGCAGAAAAGCTTCTTGAGTCTGGCGCAGAAGTCCTCCACCGGCCGGCGACTTTTCTCCTCGTAGTTCAGGGTGATCTCCAGCACAGATTCCCCGGAGAAGTTATCTCCCGTCACAGCGTTGAAGAGGGAGTTCAGGTTTTTGTCGCCCCCCGTTTTGGCAAAATGATCCAGGAATAGCTTCTTCTTGACTTCTCTGAACTTGGGTTTGGCGTTAAGGATGTCCATGTACTTCCTGAACTGATTGGTGATGTTCTCCTCCAGTGAGAAATACGCAGTATCCATTCCGCTCTTCTTGATCTCATCGTTGATCCGCTTAATCTCCTCGGACACCACATCCAGACGCTCCCGAACTTTCTGAAACTGCTCCTTCATGAACGTGGCCTCTTTGCTGTCCACATTGTCCAGAGCCAGTTTGACAATCGGAGCGGCGATGGCGAAAATGGGGAAGAGGTCACCCGCGATACTGGCCACCACTTCGGCTCCTTGCTCAAACACCTCCATCACAGTCTCCACCATGTCCTTTCTCTCTGCTACGAGCATCTGCAGCTGGTTTGCCATCTTTGCTGATGTTGTTCCAGGCTGATTCTGACAAGGAAAAACATGGTGGTTAGAAATAGTTGATCCAGTCAGAGAAATACAACCCTGGCTAAATAAAAAGAGGCGAGAGGAGTGACAGAAACAAATGTTGGGTTTAGTGGATTCACTTACAGTTCTGTGGCAGTGTTGTCGGCCTGTGGCTCGTTCTCCTGCTCCTCTCACCACACGGTGAAAACTGATAAGAAAAGAGAGAAAGAACCGAGTGAGCTTCAGAGCCGGCTGCTGGTCACACCCAGTGAGCAATGAGTCAACAATGCCAAAGGGAATTCAGCAGTGACGGAAACGCAGTGTGGGTTTAACTGTTTCACTAAAAGGCTCATGAAAGTTCAAAGTTTATAAAGTTTCTGGAATATTAGGAAACATTGAGGAGCTTCACCAGGACTACTACTAAAATACATAATATGGTCAAATAATATGCTGTAAAATAGGAAATTGTCAACAAGAAACCTTTAAAGGTTCAGTGTGTGGAATTTAGTGACATCTAGTGGCGAAGTTGCATGTTGCAGCTCACCTCTCCCTCCCCTTCCAAACATGAACCTTAAATACAAGATGAGCACATCACTTGGAAAATCTAACACAGTCACTGAGAGTAGGAACAGATGATTTCTCAGGCAAGTTCAGACATGTCCTTCTATAAAAAACTGGAAACGGGTTATTTGGGTGGAATTATTGACAATCTGGTATAAATTTGTCTGCAGAAATAGTCACTGGGCTTCACAGAGTCAGATCATATATCATTGCTCTTATGAACCTCGTCCCGTGTTAATGTTTACGTCTTGTCCAGGTTTCTGGGTTTCACGAGGCCGCAGCTGCAGCAGCAGAGTTTTCTCCCCCCCCCGCCTCAGTCGATACGAAGACAGCAGGCGTGGGAAGTGATAAAGTGGACGCGGTGAAACCTGCTGGGCAAGGGTGCGTTTTACAGTGGAACTCAGCAAGTTACCACGGCAACAAGACAATGGAAAGTAACCTGTCAGCTTGCTCGTCCCTCTGCTGCAGGTCCGCTCGGTCCCGGGGGATTTATCTGGCTACGCTGCAGAAGATTACAGGGGGAAGATAAGAACTGTTCCTCCGTCTGATCGCACACGTCTGCAGCCGCGACGGATTCTATAACTCTGATTACATTTCAACATCTCAGACCAAAGATGAATCACCTTACACGTCTTAAAATTAAACAGTTTGATATCTTGTGAAATGTGGTGATAGACTTACTTATTACATTACTCGTATGAGTGTACAGTAAAAGCTTAGTTTATAACCTGCCTCAGTCCACAGGCGTCACAATCTGTCAACAGCCACCTCTTAAATCAAGTAACTAACATATTATGTCTCAATCTTTAATCTACACAAAAACCAAAGTGTAAAATCGCCCCATTGTGACTATTTGTTGGTTCGGAGCAGTGACTCAACGCCCAACTTAAAAACATGAGCTGTATTTAGCATTCAGTTCTGTGCTTGTGAAACAAACAATATCCAGTATGATATTCAATGAGCTTCAGAGGAGCTGTCAGGTTTGTATCTTTCAACACAGCCAGGCTAGCAGTTCCCCCCTGTTTCCAGTCATTATGCTAAGCTACAGATTCAGCTTCATTCAGACTTGTCATAAAAAGAAATTAACACAAACCATCTATTTCTTTAAGTTATGTGAACACCAACAACTGAGATCTGAAATGACAGCGAGCTACGTTTGTGAGATGAAAGACTCAAAATTCTTGAATAATTTCCTTGTAAGATATGACAACAGACACAACAAAGTACACGAGATTCCATTAGGATGTCAGAGCATGACAGTTACTGCATCTTATTTGATTTGACCGTGATAACACTGGGATTCCTGTTTTCCACTGATCTGTTCTCTCTCTCTCTCTCTCTCTCTCTCTCTCTCTCTCTCTCTCTCTCTCTCTCTCTCTCTCTCTCTCATCCTCCCTGGGGTTGTGGAGCTGCTGCAGTCTTAAGTGCACGTGAGGCACCTTTACACAGTTAACTCAAACATAAAAGTGCTCTGAGAAATCACATTTTCAGAGACAAGGCGCTGCAGAAACTAACGGAACAGAGACTATTGATAATCACAGGCAGCACAGAATTTCACTTGTATGTCCATTCATATTCAGACATAGTGGAAATACAAATTATACTGAAAAAGTGAGATTCCGACACACTTTTACTTGTTCCCATTGTGTGGTATTACGTATTCCCCCCTAGAAGACGTGTTACAGACAAAAAATACCTATAACTGTATAATCATATAAAATACAAACAATGCTTTAAAGATTTAACCACTGAAAATAAAGCAAGTGTCTCGGTGGGATCCTTTGACACACTTGTGAGCAATTGTACTAAAAACTATCATTTCCACTGTAGTTATTCTCCTTTAAATAACTGTGTAAGATCACGTTGACCAAAGCCTGAAGTTTATAAGAATGCAAACGAATAAAATAGAGAACAAACCTATTTAACCTTTCAAATAAAGAAATTCAAGGTATTTCCACCTCAGCTGCAACAGCAAGATTCTGCCCAATGAAACATCCGTATCAACAGTATTACAATATAACTACATATCATTCAGAGTACCTTTACTGAGCAGTACCTCAATATCTTATGTACATGTTGCTGATAATACATTTGTACTTTTATATTAGTGACAAGTCATATTTGATGGTATTGGTATTACAAGTAATAATCAGAAAGTGTTAATACTAGTTTATGAAATGCAATGAGCTCAAATTACATGCTTCCCTTATAGACATTTTATAAAAAGTACTTCCTCTCACAGAATTAGGATTAAAAGGAATAATGAAACCAGTCTGAACACATCAGCCACTGGGAACCATTTGGCTCTGGACAGATTCTAACCAGTTCCAGTCCCAGATTCTTCCTCTGAACACAGAGACGAGCTGCGTCCCTCCCTGAGTCATGTGACCCTCGCTCAGCCAGTGTGGCCACAGAGAGAGAGAGAGAGAGAGAGAGAGAGAGAGAGAGAGAGAGAGAGAGAGAGAGAGAGAGAGAGAGAGAAAACCCTCTCCACTGTTAATGCTTCTGTTAATGGAGAACATATCGATCCCACACAGAACAAGGCCTCTAATTGTATCATCTCCTCCAGCCTGAGGCCCGAGAAGCAAACAAACATGGCAGGTTAACACCACAGATCGAGCTTTGGTTACCAGCGCCTTTAAAAGTTCGACGCTTCCTGGAAAAAGTTTCTCGGAGCTGGAAACCAACGCCCCCGCAGCGCGATACACACTTCAAAGTTTAACCTGAGTTAACAAAATGTGCAGAATCATCCAATCACCTGTTTCACGTTATTACACGAAACTGCTTTTATTACTTGGTGAGTAAGTTTGGAGTTTTAAAGGCAGCGGATCGTGCGTAAAAGAGGAAAAGACGCACGGTTATATTAACGAGACCCTCGCGTAACGTGGATGAAAGTGAAACGAACTTTCCCCAGTAACGTGTCCCCGTCGTTACTTCAACAGTTACTCGACGTGTCCCGGTTCACTTTGAGAGGTTTAGATCACACTCACCTTCAAGAGTTTGCGGAAGAAGTTCAGAGAGACACTTCCAGAGAGTTTCTCTTCCTATTGGTCATGTGGCTCCTCGCGGCACAGAGCAGAGTCACACCCAGTCCAACACACACACACACACACACACACACACACACACACACACACACACACACACACACACAAAGTTGGGCGGTGGATGGAAAACAGTTGTGTGAGTATAACAGGTTGTTGCTGGAGCTGTTATTAATTCTGAGGAAACCTCCACCCTTTTGATAAACACTGACATGTTGGCTGAAATCCAGAAGGTGCTGTTAAATAACCAGTAACTGAGTAATAACCAGTGAAAACAGAAACATTCATATATTGGTTGTTTATTGCAAATCAAAGTGAAACAAATAAAGATTTCCCCCGCAGCACAATATTGCACCAAAAGCAGCAACAAATTTAAAAAAACTTTGGATATTGGATAACTTTACTTATTAAATACACATTTGTATCCGGGAGTGGTCACTTGTGTGATACACCTGGAGGTATTAAATGGATTTAGGGATAACAGGTACCGTAGATATATCAGCTGGCAGACTAATATCGTCATATTGCCCACCCCTGGTCATATCTAATCTTTATATGGTTCATTACACTTAAAGGTAAAGTTGGTTTCTGATATAACTAAAATCTTCTTCACTTCCCAACAGTCATCAATTAAAAAGGACAGGATCATTTCATTTCATTTCATTTCGTCAGTCAGTGCACGTTCATTTGTTCTGTAGCTTTGACAAGAAGGTCAATGGGAAGGGGGGGGATTTATAAGTTGAATATTTTCCAGAATAACCAACCGAGATGCAAGGCCCCCGAAATTTCTATGCCACCCTGAAGCTGCTGTATCATCAAGCAGAGGAAAGATTTACACTGTTTGTAAAAGAATAAAATTCCAACAGAGCAGACAGAACAGATTATGCATCAACACAGAAAATGTTTACGACTAAATGTCTTCAACTGATTTATCTGATTTCCGGACATTCATGAATGTATTTGTAGCTTTGATTCTTCGTGTATGCAGCTACAGTTTATGTGTATTTTTTCTCTCTCAGCCTACTCAGGGTGGATACACAGGTAGGCTCTCTTGTCTTTGCTGAAGTAGTAACAGTCCTCAGGGAAGTTGTTGGTCTCCACCACCTCCTTGTAATGGCTGACCGCGTGGACCAGGCAGTTGGGTAAGTTCTTGTGCAAAGTCAGAGCCACTGTCATCATGTTGCCCTTCATCTTCTGCACCTCCAGCTGCTCCTGGATCTGTCTCTTGTTGAAGGGCTTGGGGTTGACACAGAAGGAGACCACCACTTTGATCTTGTTCTTGGTCAGAATGTCAAACCAGTTGGCGCCTCCGCTGCCGTGGTACTTCTTTCCCGCCAGCCAGTTGAAGAAGAACACGCGCTCCTTGTCGCTGAAGGCCCTGATGGACCAGTTCACCCAGTCGTATTTCTTAACAAGTGAAGCCAGGAGGGATTTGGTCAAGTTGGCGTCAACACTGCCGGAATGCTCCTGAAGCTGGTGCTCCATGTCCGCCTTGGCTTGCTCTGCAAAGTTCTCTGTACAGTCATCCACTGCGGCTTTCATGAGGTTCTCCACGTCCTCCATGCGTCCCTGCCACTTCTTCACCATGTCCTCGTCCACTGCCCCTTCCTTGAGGGCAGCATGGCCCATGACGGCGATAATGCCAACTACAAAAAGCTTCTTCAGGCGGGCACAGAAGTCCTCAACTGCTCGTCTGCTTCTCTGCTCTGTGGCGACCACTGTGTCCAGCAGAGGGTCTCCAGCGGTGTTCTCCCCGGTGACGGAATTGTAAAGCGAGTCCAGGTTCAAGTCGCTCTCTGTGTTCTCGTAATGGCTGAGGAACTTCTGCATCTTCTTCTCCCGGAACTTCGGCTTGGCGTTGACGAAGTCCTGGAACTTTTCGTACTGGCTGAGCATATTTGCCTCTCGGTCAAAGTTCTGCTTGTTCATCGACGTCTTCTGCAGCTCCAGGGCAATTTTATCGATCTCATCTTGGATTCCCTCGAGTTGCTGGTTGACCATTTCAAATTGTTGGGTCAGGTAGCGAGCCTCTTTGCCGTCCGGGTTGCTGAGAAGCTCGGCCGAGGCCACGAACACGGCCTCCAGTATGGGATGAAGCTGGCCCACGGTGGAGGCCAGCACCTCGGAGGCCTGCCCCATGATCTCCACACCTTTCTCAATCTTGTCCCTGTTCTGGACGAGCCAATCTGCCACACTGTTCATCTTCGCACTAGGTTTTATCACACTAACTAAGCTAATATGATTTCCACAGCCAGAGACCTTGGTGGTGCCTGAAAGAAGAAGAAACACGACACCCTTGTAAAGTTCATGATAGCGTGACTTTATGGCATTTCACAGAAAATACGGCTCTTATTTTGGTTTTGGTTAGATCTGGCAAAGCAAAAAATCCATCAGCTGATTTGAAGTCATTCTTTTTCTCACAGGACATTTTCCTGACAAACAAAATCCTACAATGGAGCCAGCAGCAGGTCATGTCAGCACATGTAGGCATCGAGTTGCATGCCGCACCCTCAGAGCCGCAGCTAATGACAGGGACTCCTTCTTTTAAACCTTGGTGGCATTGACAAAATAAAAGAAACCGCTCATGAAGATAGGCAAACAAGGCACATACGGATGGCAGCTCAGAACAAATATCAAACATGGTTTGTGTGCTCATGAATTATGACGCGAGGTCTTGTGCAACATTGCAGCACTGGCCCTCCTGGGTGTCATTATGTCTCTGGTCTAACAATAGCAAACACCCAAAACTAACACAGATGTTCACAACATGGGGAGGAAAGGAGGGGAATTACGCTGGAAACGGTAATATGGTATCTGGCGTAAAATATGACCTAACTGGTTTCTCCCGTTCCCTGGAGTCCATATCCAGTTAAGAAAAAGGCACACCCAGGGCCGAGGAGAAAATCCCCCCCCCACTGCACTTGTCCAATAACGCAATCACACTCTTCATTTCCTCATTACAGCCTCGACGTAATTAAAACCATTGTAGAGATATCGGGTTTTTTAATGGCTTCTGTGAAAAACAGATACAAATGCAGGTTTGTTTTTTTAACCAAAGAACCTAGGATCAGCAGGAGCTGCTGCAGTGATGAGATCAGTGGTGTCATTTTACAACGTTTCCTATAACCGCACTAATTAGATTTACTTAATTCAGTCACATGTTATCAGTGTGTGTGTTTTTTAACACACTTCTGTGTGAACCAGCTGATGAAAATAACACTCTAGTGCACAATAAAAAAAATGAAGGTGCAATTACATAACAGTCTGAAATCCCAATCCTGGCAAAAAATGTAATAAATAACATCGAAGGAAAAATACTTACTGAGTAATTATCTTGCTCTTTGCTTGGAAATATCTTCTAAAGTTTGTCTTCTTTTAACACAACAAGTAAAATACGTTTTTATGAGAGGAGAAAAGAAAAAAGGCGAGTCCCACACAAACAGTTGATCAAACACTGGTCTCCTCTTTCCCCGTGAAACACTTTGCTACGGAGCTCCAGAGCTTTAATGGAGACCACGTACGTGCGTCTGTAGCAAAACCACATCCCCCAGAGGACTCATCTCGACCTCGGACCCTCACTGGAATCAGGCCCGTGTTTCAACAGCAGAGAATTTCAACTTTTATGGGAAGATTCAATATAAAATCAATAAATATAATAAAGGCCACGTTCAATAATGGAGAGTAAAGCTGAACAAACAATTCTAATTGCATTTTCTGTCTTTCTATCTTTTTCTCTCTCTTTCTTTCTTTCTTTCTCTTCACTTCTTTCTTTCTTTCTTTCTTTCTTCCTTCCTTTATTTCTGATGGTAAATTGGTGAAGTATATGATGGGGATGCAGAATCAAGAATTAAAGCGAAGGAAGATAAAACTCACCTTTCTAGATAAATATCCAGTGGGATAGAGTCCAGTTATCCAGTAGTCCAGCTGTGCCTGTGAGCACCAGCCTCTTTGGGATGTATATATAGACTCTCTCCCTCTCTCTCTCCCTCTCTCTCTCTCTCTCCCTCTCTCTCCCTCTCTCTCTCTCTCCCTCTCTCTCTCTCTCTCTCTCTCTCTCTCTCTCTCTCTCCGTCTCTCTCTCTCCCTCTCTCCCTCCTAGTAACTGTCTGTCTCTCTCTCTCTCTCTCGCTCGTCACTCCCCCTTTTGGAACTCCTCCATCCCGTTCCAGCATTCCTCAGAAACCCACTCCGAGGGATGAGGGGCCGTCACTGACACAGATAACATCCTGTAAACACTCCCCATGCAGGGACACCATGCACCCTGGGGGAAAAAAAAAATTGTTGCTAGTTTTTGTGCATGTGCAAGTATGTATGTGTGTGTGTGTGTGTGTGTGTGTGTGTGTGCATGTTTGAGAAAGAGAGACAAAGAGAGTGAGAGTAAAAAGGCGACCAGTCACAGTGGGGCTCAGCGAAGTGGACCATCAGGACAAAACCCCTCTTGTTGTGGCTTGAACGAGGTTCCCATGGCGACTGCACCGGTTCCTCCGACTGTGGCATGAGGCCGTGCGTGGGTCACACAGCAGAATTCAGCTCCCTGGGTTCAGAGCACGTTAGCACCCAAAATAACAAAATAACAAAATACATCATGCACGACGGTTCAAGGCTGAATAATCCTGTTAATTAGCGATGGAAGGCGATTGGTTGCTGGAGTCGAGCATCGCAAACAGGGATGACGTTCACCCTGCAGGGGCCGAACTCTCCGAATCCGTCCGTCACAGACTGAAAGACGGTCTGTGTTTCTGAGCACACGCCATGACAGCTCGTTCACGGCCTTTGTTGCTTTATGAAGCTGCAACACACTTACACACACACAGACACACACACACAGCTCCATGTCACTGTCAGCTCAGCACAGATAGGCGGGAACAGGAAGAGGAGGGAAGGATGTCTGCAGTGAGATGATGCCGGTCAGCCCGGGTGGAAGAGGGTTTGGCGAGCACGTCAAACGCCACCGCCTTGCTCCGGTGGCGTCCCACTGTCACATCTCACATCAGAAAGCAGAGAGTTCAGCTTTCGCAGGGACTCAACAGTATGTGGCGTGATGGGTGGTACATGCTGATGCTGGAACACACACACACACACACATACACACACACACACACACACACACACACACACACTCACACTATCAAGGCCTGTGCTGGACGACCTCACTTGCCCTCCGAGTGTTGTGCCGGGTGTTTATTCCCCAGACAAAAACCCTCTAAAGAGCTGTTTTCATGCTGCCAAAGAAAAAAAGGATTTGCACAACACTCACATGCAGCGTCCAGACATTTGGAGCCTGAGACGTCGGCCTGTTTAAGAGGCTCTGGCTGCAGTGTCGATGGAAAGTGTTGGATCTGTAGAGACGCTTTGCCTTTGTTGTCTGTGGCTGTGTGGGCTCACCAGGTGGAAACATGGCTGAACTGTTTGAGATAATGACAGCCAGCTGAGGGGAGACTGGCAGGAAGTGTGCATTTGAACCGGACATGTTAGAAAAGCTAACTGCAGGGAATCTCTCTCATGATTCATCAGGGGTCGTTTTATGTTCATTTTTTTTAATGCTTTCATCTATTAGTACTAGTGGAGATCTACACCTGCCTGTTTTGGTTGCACTTTTCTTCCTGAAACTGTAACAGTGACCTGCAGGAATCGAGCCACAGCGAGTACAGAACCCTGAACTGGAGAATCAGATGTGGTCGTGATTGTTGTCTCTTACGTTGAGTCCTACAGAACAATGGTCACCTGGTGTTGGGGGAGACCCCAGTGATCTGACATTAGATAAAGAGTCGTAAACGGGGCCCTTGTGACATTCCAAGCCAGGATAAGAGTTGCTCTCCTTTCAGGGGAGATGTTGCTTGGGGGCCTGCAGAGACTCTACTGAAACCTGAGACGTCCACTGAGATCAAATCTGACAGTCAATTGGCTGAGGGCCACACTGACCCTTGAACCCCTCCTCCAGGGGAACATGACTTAAAGGAGGTGAGATCCCTCAGGTCGTAGCCATTTTCCCGTACTTCCCGTTTCAACCAGACCTCCCCAGACCTGACCAGATTAAGATTAAGATACATTTATTTGTCCCAAACACATGCACAGACATGCACAATCACACTCATGCAAGGAGGGAAATTTAACCTCTGCTTTTAACCCATCTGGTGCAGGACACACAGAGCAGTGGGCAGCCATCTACGGCGCCCAGGGAGCAGATGTTGGGGGAGTAAGGTGCCTTGCTCAGGGGCACTAGACAGGGTAGGGAGAATCCTCTTGGATTTTTGGACAGATCAATCCAAAAATCTCAATCTCCGTGGAGTCGAACCAGAGACGAACCAGAGACCTTTACTGCCCATAGTCCAAGTTTCTGCCACTAGTCAACCGCCTCTCCTGACCCAGTAGCTAAAGGAGGCGATTACCACTTTTGTTTTGGCCATTACCCTGCTTAAAGACTTTTGAACAAGACCTCCGGGTCTTTCCAGATGTTCCAGCTGCTAAAGGGGGCGAATCACAAACGTTTGTTTTAAATCCATTTTATTTTCTTTATTTTACCTTCAGTCATGATTTATTTTGATAGGACATTTTTGTTATTTTAACTTGAAAAGATCGAAACAGGAAATTCCCTCGCAGGTCGAGTTGCAAACAGACTTTTTCTTTCCACACGATCTACAACGGCTACAAGCAGCCGCACATCCCTGCAGAAGCGCAACGTTCATTCCGCTGCGGAGCACGAATAATCCGCTCCTGTTTGTTATTTTACTATTCTTAAGTGATAGCCTTATCATTTTAAATTATTTTTAATAAATATTTTTGATTATTTTATAATCATATTTCATGATTATTAATTATTAGCCAACATCAAGTCTACTCCTATTGCACAACACTGGTAATTCAAAAGTTTAATAATATTCAACTTACCGCTTTTCAAAATCACAACAAATTCAACCCTGCACTTCCTTGGGCCCTTGACAATACACAAAGCCACCTTTTGAAGCCGATAATAAGATTTCTAGAATTAATAGATAGAGTTGCCACTCATGTTTACAGTTTCAGGAGATATGATTCCACCAATATCCCCAAAACATAAATATATGTGTCATAAAAATCTAATTTTCATTCATTTGTGCTGATTCACATAAACATATTGAACATTTTCAATCACTAGGTTGCTTTGTTTATTTGTAGTAAATTAATATTATACAAAAGTACAAAAGAGGAAAATACAAAATGTATATTCTTAATACATTTATTCGATTTTTCATTGCTGTTTTCTATCTGATGATAATAAACCTAATGACAAGATCCAGTCCCAGAGGCCGTGCTCTCTCTTGTTTGTCTGGATAATTGATAAATGACTTCCTCGTCCGAGGAAGCTATATTGACCAGGTCTTATCTTCTTGACCTTGTCCGACAGCAAACGCTTCCTCCTCGCCACAAGATGTCTCCTCAGCTCACAGGAAACCCCCCCGGTGGCTCATCACAGGGCAGAAGATACACAGTGTTTTCTGGAAACAGCGGGTTGGTGGTGTGTGAGAACATCAATAGCACTATACCAGAGAGCATTAGAGAGAGATGAACGATCATAAGACAGAAACTCAAACAGGCAGATAAAGACGCTAAGCCTGAAACACAAGGCTTCATTTTGGCAGAGCTTTAAACAGAGCTCTGCAAAATGTTAATGACCTGCTCGAGCCCGGACTCGATGCCAATTTATCCTGCTTACTGTTGCACAACTGCACAAAACTGCACAACCTAATAGGTTTGGTTTCGTGTACTACATGCCCACTGACAGTTTCTCTCATGTCCTGTGCATCCCACACTGCACCGGAGGAGTGGTTCGTGAATAGAAAGTCGTTTGTGGGAAAGGTGGGATTTAGAACCCGTCACGCTGGATTTGGCCGACTCCCATGGGAAAGTAAATGTGGGCAGGACTAACAGTTGTGGTGGAGGCACCTGAGCTGTAACCAGTGTTGGGGAGTAACGGAATACATGTAACGGCGTTACGTATTTAGAATACAAATTATGAGTAACTGTATTCCGTTACAGTTACAAATTAAATAGATGGTATTCAGAATACAGTTACATTGTTGAAATAAGTGGATTACATGACGGTACTTCTCTGTTTCACGAGTTTATTCACTCTCTCGTAAATCCACCGGAGGCAAAGCCCCCAGGAAGCAGCTTGAGACCAGGGCTGCCGTAAGAGCGCCCGGCCCCCGGCGGCGTGAAGAAGCCTCACCGCGACCGGCTCGGGACCGTTTCAGGCCCGGGACCGAGGCTCTGAGAGAGTTCCGTCGCTACCAGAAATCTACGGAGCTGCTGATCCGCAAGCTGCCCTTCCAGCGCCTGGTGAGAGAAGACCGACCTGCGCTCCCAGAGCTCCGCTGTCATGGCTCAGCAGGAGACCAGCGAGGCACGCCGGGTTCACACCGGACGCTGAAGCGCCGGGCAGCGCTTATAATATCACCCGTTGACCCAGTAGTATAAAAGCATATGTTCACTTGTTGCTCCAACATTAACTGCAACAGCGTCCCAATTTAATGTCATCCATCTTCAAGAACTTCTCCGCTGTTTGCTCCGTTCAATGTCGGGTGTCGAGGGTAAATTACGTATTCTCCACTCAAGCCAATGGGGAGGGCCCCCCCTCTCTTTTTATCTTTATGACTGCTTGTGTGTCTGTATGGAGGGGCAGAGGGGGGCATGTAATAATGTGATTGGTAATATTTGTAAAATTAAAACTCCAGGACAACAGAAGGGGAATTTAAACTATGGGATCCATACTTTATCATTTATATCATATAAAATATGTCATCAATATCGTTTAAAATCATTTTTCAGTGTGTTTCCTGGAGCGATACGGTCGCGTCAAGCGCAAACAAAAATAGACTCGACGCCGAAACGATCGCTGCACGACGCGAGGCAGCCTTGCTGTGGCGCTGCACTTCAGCCTCCGTTGGGACCGGCACAGAGGTGGGAGTGGATGGGAGCCGGACATCCAGCTGGCCCGCCGCATCGGCGGAGAGAGAGTTTAAACTGCTGCTGCTCCACTGACTATAACAACGCCGCAATCATACACTTAAAAAAATGCAATACAAACCGGAAGTATTCCAAGTATTCAGAATACGTTACTCAGATTAGTTAATGTAATGGAATACGTTACAGATTACATTTTTGGGCATGTATTCTGTATTCTGTAACGAAATACATTTTGAAAGTATCCTTCCCAACACTGGCTGTAACACTGAAACCTAGCTCCTGGTGTCATGGAAGCTTGGTTGTGGGATGTCGCCAGAGGCAAACAGAAAGTTGGTCCGTGTCCAGATTATTAACATTTCCCTCGAAACTGCAGGTATTTGAACGGTAGGAGAGGATATATCTAAATGTGCTGAAGCAGAGAAATCCTGATGAGCTGCTGAGGTGTAAACTGCTGAAATAGCATCTGTCCACTGTTTGATTTAAAATCTCATTACCAGCTGGTATTGAGAAACATAATCCATGTAAAATGATTTGAGGTTATAGAGTAAAACATTCACTTTTGCTTATTGCAAATATTTCATGATTACTTTCCCACAGCCGGAGAAGGAAGTGAAAACCTTAATATTGCAGCGTGCTCACATAAAAAAAGTGATGATAAATCTTTCACACGATATCAGCAAGAAACGACGTGAAGGAATGAGCAAAGAATGAACTGTTAAACCCTGTTTACACCTGGAATCCGGACGGGATGTGTCAGGAGACATGAGTCATGAGTCGGGGGCCTGGGGAAATCTCCAGGTTGTAAAACCAGGTTTCCAGACATTCAGGAAGAAACATGTTGATTCTCTGGAGGCTTCTCTACCACCCCTGCTGGCTGGCTGTGGTATAGGTCATAAGCTCCACCTCATCCATGTTAGCAGACAAGACATGGGCCAGATCTAAAGTCCTTTTAGGTACATCTCACTCTAATGTTTGTTCAAGTGACTCGCGATTGGTTGAACATGTATTATTAAAATCTCATTATTGCAGCTTCACTTCACTGCTGCTATACTGTGTACGATTTTTGTCATAAAGCAAAGTTCATTTTAAATTTTAAATTGAAAGAAGAAAAGTTCATCAAAGTTATTAGAATGAATCCTAATGGGGCTGTGAATGATCATCAGCATTCACGTGGAACATGAAAGTCTGTGCAACATTTCCTGCCAATCCATCCAGTAATTGTAGAGATTTTCAGTCTCCACACCCAGATTGAAAGTTTCAGCTCACTTCCTCTTCCTCTCTAAATTCCTCCTTTGAGTAATTCTAGAGATGACGTCAGCAGATGTTTTCTCCCGGGAACGGCTCTGGTTTTGGTTTGAAGGTGCTTTCAGTCTAAGAGTAACTCTGGGTTTCCCGCTCTGCTCTCCAGATGTTTCCGGGTCACAGTGAACCGGGCGTTCAGCGACCCACCAGCAGAGAGGGCAGGGACGGAGGGAAAGTGCTTCCTCAGCAAGTCTCATGGGCAGTTGTGTGGAAAAATATAAGTGACAGAGCTTCTATCAGCTCCTCGTTGATGATTGTTCACTGCTTATCTTATTCTGTAACTTGAGCAGTGGGTATAAAGTCCCAATGAGATCAGGTTTTAACCTAATTAAAGACTTTTAAAAGCTAATCCACATTTATTTCATCTGTTATTAAATTTACAGTATCATGACCCACCTTTGGTCACTTATCGCCGCCTTGCCCTCTTTTTTATTGAGCCGCTGTGTTCAGTTTGCTCATGATCCACATCACAACCGACCTTTGACCGGTCTGAGTCACGCACCAACGATCTGTATGCACAACAGAGACTCCGGCAGCCAAGAGGCCGACAGTCGGACTCGCCACGAGCCCATCTGTCACTCAAGAGGATCAATATTAACTCCAGTTAGATCTGAGGAAACAGATAAAGGTTTCGGAGGCTGGGAGGAGGCGGCTTATTGATCGCAGGCGATTTCGCCCCCGATTCCGTCTCTGCCCTTACACCAGTGAGTCAAACCACCTTCAAGCTCCTCGTAAATTGGAAACCCAATTACTCATGCCGGCAGACATGTGGGTTTAATCATATTCTTGTACTCCTGATTAACTGAAAGCCTCCAAGAAGGACGGGCATCTTCTAGTGTGTCTCTGAAAGGCACATCAGAAAACACAACGAATCACAAAACACAAAAGCATTAACCTCTAGTGGAAAAGGTGAGTATCTACCATAGACAAGGCTTGTCTGGGATTTGTCTAAATCAGGGGCTTTAAAGTTTATTTACATGCTCCTGGTTTTTCCCTCGTGTACAGGAAGCTGCTCTGTCATAGCCAAACATCTCACAGGTATTCACTGAGACTCTTACAGCACTGACTTCCCAATGATGCACAAATAAGAAGTATAGCAACAAGAGAACCATTTAGTTAAAGACAGGCCACATGTATGTTAGCATGTCGAGACTTCTGGGACTGAGAGAGAAACTAATGCAGAGGATGGAGCGTGTTTTAAAGAGCAGATCAATACAGCACTTACCAGTGTATTTCACTCTGGACAAATAAACAGCTGGAGGTCTATTTATACTCTGACTGTAGGGGGGGGGGGGACCTCCCTAAAAGTTGAGGTTACACATCATCAACCCCGTCGGCCTTCTTCCAAAATTACAGCATCGCAAAAAAAACCACAGCGTGTTAGTCACAGTGAGAAGACTCCTACACGAAAAAGTAAAATCAAGAAAAAGCCCACACTTGTTCCCTGAAACCTAAGGTATTCCAGTAACTGGTCTGGGTTTCCTCTATTCCACCAGATTGAGTAAACCAGTGCTGACTCTGCATAGAAAACAGATTTCAACACAAACAGTTCCTGGTAACGAAGCCACAACTTTGAACGATTTTATCACCGTTATTTCAACTGCTTTAAAAATTCCCATTTAATATTACACCGCTGCACGTGTGTCACCTTTTGTGTTTTGGCAGCAGAACCAAGAACCAGACCAAACGGCACAGCGGCAGAGATGATGGTGGATTTAATGACGCCATAAAGCAACAAGACGTCCAATGCTTGAACACCAGGCCTCAACTCAACCGAACAGCTGTCGGTTCACGTGTTAGAAAACCAAGGGGCATCAAAACTCTCTAGTTGTTTCCAGCTTCGATCACGTAAAAGCTCCTGTAGACCAGAACATCTCATTTCAGTTCTCGGCCTTCACGCTCTTCCAGGATGCAGAAGTGGAATTGAAACACAGATTTATCTCCACGGCGACAACAGAGTCAAATCCCATCAAACTAAACATTATCTCCCATTTGGGTCACTAAGAAATGTAAGTTTATGTTGTTACACCAACATGTGTCAGGTGAAGCAGAACGTCAACTCATGACTGGAGTTGATTAAATCTGCTCCTGCGTCTGATCCTCTGTGTGTTGTTGCTCCCGCGAGGATTTGGTGCAGATTGTGAGTGTAAGCACTGGAGCTGTGTGACGTGGCATTTCCTGGTTCTCCCATTCTCACGCTTATACTCATTTCCCTTGTGGCCATTATGCACAACTTCACTCCTCCCCCCCATCATTTTCATGTTGCACAACCAGACGCACTAACGGCTGTGACTGATGAAGCCAAAGAACTTAATGATTTCCAGTTTCTTTTAATATATAACAGCGTTCCTGCAGTTATTTACCAGAATGAAACCAACAATACAAAACATGCAACTTTAATTCATTAATCCCTGATCGCAACAATACGTGCCAAGTGTTTTTCTTTTCTTTTGCAGGAGTTGTTATGCATTTCCCAGACTTTCATCCTAACTGGAACTCAGAAAGACAGGATGAGAGAAGACAGACAGAAAGGTGAAGAGCTCCAGATAACAAATGAGGAAAGACAGATGGATGCAGCAAGTGAAGGTCAGAGATAAACAAGGAGAAAGATTAATATTCTGAGACTCTTCAGCGCTGACGGGGCCGATGACCTGCTGCAAATCAGAGGAGTCTGTGTGTGGGGGTGTGTGTGTGTGGGGGGGGTGTTGTGTGAAACAACAGGGACCTTGAGGAGGGTGCAGGCAGAGAGCGAGGGCATCGGGGGGGAGACGAGTTGGAAAACATGAAGGCAATTCTGAGGCGCTGCAGATGGCCAGGACACGTGTTCACCACCTGATGGATTTCCACTTAAAAGCTTTGCTGACGGACGGATTCCCCAGACGTTCCTCCTGCATCCAGGCACATGAACCTCCTGTGAAAGATTTAAACATCAGGTAAAACAGACTTTAAAACTGATCTGCATCTGCACAGTCCATGTCTATCATTACTTATCAATTTATAGAAAAAAATGGACCATTTTAATGATGGTTGACATGTTTGGGACAGGCAGAAATGCATCATCTTCAAACTTTTAAAGAGCTGTATCATTGTCCTGAATATTCATCCTTTTTCTGGAAAGAACTGGTTATTTATAAATTAGAACTTTGTCGTTTTGGCACTTTTTTGAAAGTTTGTTTATATTTACTAAGGTCTTGGAACATGCTGATTTAATTTCTTAGTGTTTATCTGACCTTTTGTACTTTTAGTTTAAAATGTCTATGTTTGGGGGTGCAGCATTTACATTAAGAAGTTAAAATTCACCGACTCTGTAGTGAACATAAGTTGCATATGAACTAAATTGACAGAGGCAGTGACTCCACATGATATTTTGTTCCCAGGATGTATTTTAACAACAATATGTATAAACTCTTTTCAAAACACAGTTGAAGTATTTTACACAACAGGGTTATAACATTTGAAGACTAAGACAAATAAGATCAAGGAAATAAATAAAAAGGAAATAAAACTGTAAAACAATAACAACTGAAACAGACAATGTGTGTTGTTAATAAAATGTGTTGTTGATAAAATGGTGCACTGGGATTAATAAAAGGTTTTGGCTCTGTGCTTTAAAGGACGTCACTAACAGTGATTGATAGGATATGAATGTTTTGAAAGTTTGTCATCAGACGTGATGAATGCTTCATGTCAGACAAAGTGAACTACAGCTCAACATGTTAACAATACTTGGGCATAATAGAGTGTAGTATGCAGTTGTAAATATATTTATTTAATCCTGTAAAACAAGTATTTCTGATTCATGCTAGTTACTTTCCCTAAACTAGGAACTGCCTATGACCCTTTAAAAATAAAACTGAGCAACTTCTTGACTCGTTTCAGACACAAACTCGTTTTCATTTCCACCAAAAGCAAACTTTTCAGATAGTCTCTTCTAAACCACAAACTAAATAAACCTAAAATGATTACATTAATTATACAAGCAGCTTTTTCCTCCACCATTAATAATCACACTTCCCCTCAGGTTCATCTCGTCTCCTCTCCTGGATTTACCTGACTGCAGATAAAGCTCCACCTCAACAATCTAGTTCTAGTTAAGAGCACTTATTTACTTACCTATATCTACACCACGTCAACCCTTATCAGGTACAGAAGGTTTTACTGTTGCATCCAGACAACTCTAGCACATCTGTAACACAAAACTAAACTCAGAGTCATGTCAGTGCCCTGGGCTCGGGCCTGCAGCCGGTGTGTCACTGAACAAATGTTTTAAGGCTTTTTATCAGATTAGTCCAGTCAAAGAGCAGCAGGCTGGTCGATGCTCACTCGGGCTGATGGGTAATGGCATTATCCTGCGAGGGGCCGGGATTGGCCGACACCGGCCGAGGGAGCTATCCTTCCATTGATCCCCTCTCCCCCTCCAGGGCCACTTCCATGCTCGCCTCCATATCCAGTCTTTCATTTGTTTATGAAATATTGATATTGGCTGCTGTCTCCTCTTAGAGATGAAGAGATCCAGTTTGACAGAAAGGAGAGTGTTTGGGGAAGGATGGTGGAAAAAAGATGGGAGTTGGATTTTCTCGGTCTGAAGTCCCAGCAGAAGAAAAGGGAAACGCAAGATGAGGATAATGATCGCTCTCATTCCTCCATCTTCTGTATTGCTAATGCTTTCAAGGTTTTAAGGGAAGTGGAGCCGGTCCCAGCTGACATTGGACACGAAGTGAGACACACTGGACAGGTCACCATTCTTCAACAGTCTAATGTGACCCTGAAATACTAAATAATAATGTTAAATACAATATCCATTTATATATTCATTATAAAAATAGTACAAAAGCCACAAAAAGTTAATTTACACAATTTTCAATCCTCATCCTATCAACAGACGCTGAAAGATCTGACTGTAGAGCTGTGTGTTAATAGCGCCCTCTGTCTGTGAACCCCCTGTGGTACCTCAGCAGATTTCACCCTTTTCCTTTCAGACAACTTTTCCTTAACCTTTTCCCCTCAACCGCAGAACCAACTCCTGCAGATGGAGGCGGTGGATCTCATCAGTAAACAGAAGCTTGAGTCTTCTAAAGGCAGTCAGGATTGACGGGCTACCACAGCCAGAGCCTTTTACGCAGGAAGAGCCTCCTGGATCAATAGTTGTTACCTCGGCAAAGCCCACACAACCACTAATGAATCCACTGGCTGACAGCACAGGCTGCCACTGCTCTTCATGTGCACACAGGAGGAAAACCAGGGAAATACCCAAAGCTCCTTGTAATAATATTTAAGTTTACATCCAAAAGCCTCGAACACATTGAATTAAAACGTAAAACAGAAGAGTTTGGAAGAGAGAGAGAGTTTATGAGAAGAATGAAGGAGGACATTAAAGAGAAAATCTGTACAGAGCAAAGCTGCCAGGTTTTTAAGAGTAAACCGGTTGGAACTCATCACCATGGTTTCGGCCTCTTTACACCATCTTCCAGAACGGTTTATAATTTATCTTCAGGTCGAGATCCTCTGGCAGAGGCCTTGTAACTGTTCAAGATTCTCGGTTGAAGACTAAAGGGAACAGAGCTTTTGAAATAAAAGCTCTGAGGCTCCGGCAAAAACCTTTCAGAGGAAATACAGCAGGACGAGTCGGTGGTTTCCTTTGAATCAAAGCTTTAAAAAGATCGTGTTGTATCACATTCCCTGATTATCATGCTTAGAAATGTCTTGGATTCTTTTATGCTTGTTTTTGTGTGTTTTCTATTTGTAGAGCACTTTGTAACCTTCCTTTGACAAGTGCTAAATAAATAAAGGTCTTGTCCCACAGCAGGTGCAGTTGTCTGCTTTGTGTTTGTCGCATTGTGTAGCGACGTCTGTCTGTTGTGGTTCTGTGGTGCGTTTGAGGACTGAGCTGTCGTCTGGCACACCCGTCTGTCTCACTGTCTGCTCCACATCTTCAGTTTTTTCAGGGTAAGTAATGAAACGTAAAAGATTAGTCACCTGTCTGGGATTTCTGTCATTATAAGAAGGCTTCCTGCCAGCGAGGTGGCAGGTGCACAGGGACGTGTGTGTGTCTGTAGTAAAGTATTTTAGCAGTGACACACTTTAGTGGGAGGATTTGGTTCTGGAATAAACAGGAAGTGACTGTTAAGAGTTTTAGACGTAAAATAATTGACATCCACATTAATTCAACACTAAATGTGGCATTTTTAAACACTGTATATTGTTGATGTGCCATCTTCCCATAAACACACTCAAATACTTTAAGTGCATTAATGTGGTGTTGGAATAATCGTAAAAATTTGTTTACGGCTGGTAGAATTTACTTGAATACCACCAAGTCACAACAACTCCCACAAGTATATTGAATATTGAAGTTACAATACACACATAAAAACCCATTTTGTTTTCAGCGTCCACGTTTTTTCAACATTCCGACTATAAATCACACAAACACACCAAAGTTGGAAGAATGACTTCACACCTCAGGATATGGGATCTTCTAGAATATTCACCTTGTCGAGAGTAACTCGTTTAGGTTGATATCAAACAACCCCCACGTTTGTAAGGGCAATAGCGCTTACAAAGCTTAGCTTAGCTTAGCATAAAGACTAGAAGCAACAGGAAACTGCTAGCCCGACTCTCTCCAATGTCCAAAAAAAACGTCTCACAATGTCACCAATGCTCAACAAATATAATAGTTTGATGTTTAAACAAGACACAATTTGCTTTCTTATTGAGTCATGACTCTACATTAATTATGGAGCAGTCAGTCGGATGATCTTTTCATATAGACTGGAAACTGGGAAAACACACTGAACCAGAAATCGTTGCAATTTCATTTACTTTTGCACAAACAAAACAATAAATAATAAAAATTGTGTTATTTCTATCCTGAGGCCTCATTACTGAAAATCACGTAAGGATTTGATCACTAAAACATTCCAACTCTTCTGTTGCATGAATAATTTGGATTTTCGTGAAATTCAAAGCAGTTTTCATGAAAAAGTTCAATTCACCTTAATTTAAAATCCGAATAATTTGGGCTTAAAATCAGTTCAATGCACAAATTCCATTTCTTTTCATGAGAGACGCCTTAGAAACCTCACAAAAAACGATATCCCTCCAGCAGCAGCCATTTCCCCTCTGCACACACAGAGAGAAACAATGACACAGTCCACTTCCTCCTCTACTGCGATGTGTGTCCCAGATAAAGCCTGATGGGTTCTGGCAGGCTTGATTACCACAGAGCAGCTGAAGACCCTCCAGATCCTCTGAGATATTACATGATGGCCGCCTCCGCCCGCTCTGCACCTACACCGGGCTTTATAACTGATGCACCTTTCTGCAAAGCCAAGCACTTTGCTGCTCGTCTGCAGGATATTAGCTCGGCCAGAGGTTATTCATAGACTGTGAGAGTGGAGCTGCGGTCAGGAAATGCTGACTTACGTGTAAATATCCATTAAATTAGTCGGAGTCGCTGCTGCTGAGGGAGCGCGGCCGGGTTCTAATGGGCAGCGACACTAACAGTGCTGCGTAAATCACATTTGTACAAGAAAAGAGAGACAGATATTAGATTATACTTGTTCACACGTCCATTCATTATTTGTAATTCGTCAATAATTGTCATAAGGCATAAAAAGAATCCCACCATCGATCACGCACTTGTTTTATTATCATGATTTGTTTTGAATGCAGAAGCTGGTGAGGTTTTAGTATTTGAATCTGACCAATTCACAACTCTGGGGTCTATTTGTCTTTATTGTGATATAGTTACAGAGAAGGAGACACAGGAAATGGAGCGATAGACATGCAGTAAACAATCCAGCCCGGTCAGGAGTCAAACCAATGCTCCCATCTAACCTTCCCACTATTGGTTTGACCCTGATGCACCAGTAGATTCGAGAAAAATCATGTGGATGTGTTTGTTTTGATAAACGACAAAGAAATGACGTGATTTGAAATTCCTAGAAAAATCGCAGTAGAAATATGCAGGAAAAAACTTAGTGGGAGCAAAGATTTAGGAAAGTAAAAGTGTCTCACACACACACACAGGTAGAAAATTAGACATAAATATTGAATAAAGGAAGAGTCAAACAACACAGCAGTCTTCATTTATCACAAAGATTAAATGTACAAATGAAGATTCTTGCAGATGAAATCACTACAATCAAAAGGCAGCAGTGGCTCTGGGGTCCAGTAGCTTTGGTTCAGCCTCAGCGGTTCTGATGTGTCGGGAACACAAGGCACGTTGTCTTGTCTCCGCTGCTTAAACTCGGAGCCTCTTTGTTTCTCGTGCCTGAAGAAGTAACCTCTGCGCTTCCTGTCACAGTTAAATAGGCCAGTCTGCTGAGCACAGACAAAATGGGAGCACGGCTCTGCAGATGCAGCCTCAGCAAAATGAAATCATCTCTTCAGAGCTGAGGCAGTTTCTCATGGGAGACTGGATTATGACTGTGATGCTGAGGTGCAGTAAACGCATAAAGACACGCCCTGTTTTTACATATAGTGCTAGTGCAGCGACTCTTTAAGTTGAATTGGTCAGTAACTCAAAAAGTACACACACATGGTGACACGGTTTATAATATGCGAGCAGTTAATATTTAAACAGCTGCAGCATGAATAAATAAATACATTCACAGGAAAAATGTCCATAATTCAAATATCTACTGTAAAAAGAATTGGTGCAACATTGACAGATAATAAAAATAAAAGTGCATTTAGTCAAAGATCTGAAATAGTTTGAACTGCAAAGCTGAATATATGTAAACACTGTATTGGCTGATACTACTGATACTATACTACCAGTACCAATTAATACTCAAGCCCGACTGATATGAAGTTTTAGGGGTCTATGAATTTAGAGAATACTTCATGGACCTTGATGCAAAAAATCATTCATATTAAAGTGATAATTATGTGTGTGTGAAATTTGGTGCTGATCTAAATAAAAATCCAGATCTAGTTTTTTGTAAATGTGGTTTCATAAGGAGACTGTTGAGCCTTGCCGTGGGTACCTGCTCTCTGAGTGACCTTCTAGTTTTACTTTATGCTCCACATACGTTTCAGAGGAGAATACTGTATTTTGAACTAAATCAAAATGATACTGATAATGTGAGATTTTGTATTTTCAAGTTTTCATGATAATCTCAGTCCCAGAGTTGGACAAGCGCCACAAACCTGCTAAACAGCCGAACAGCTCTACTCAGAGTGCACACACACGGCCACATTCTTGTGTCTCTCCCAGTAGTGACATTCCTCTGGGAAGCTCCACGCAGCTGCAGACTCCTTGTGGCGACTGACGGCGTGAACAACAAACCCGCACAGCTGCTTCTCCAGCACCTCCACCACCGCCGGGGCGTTCCCCTTCCTCCCCTGCCCCTCCATCGCCTGCCGGATGCAGTCGCGGGGCACCGGCTGCGGCTTGACGCTGTACGACACCACCAGGTTGATGTTGTTCACCTGCAGCACCTCGAACCAGTTCTGTCCGGCCACGTGGTGGAAGTGCTCCCCTGCTCGCCAGTTGCGGTAGGTGCTGCCCGAGTGGTTGATGAGCCGCACCGACCAGCTCACCCAATCGTACTTCTTCACCAAGAGCTCCAGAATCTGCTGGGTGGTGTCCTGCAGGTTTTCTTCTTCCTTCTCCTGCAGGAGTCGCTGGGCGTCTAACTTGGCCTGGTCCGGGAAGGCAGCGGTGCAGGCCTCGATGGTCGTCTTCATCCTGGACTCCACTTCTTCAATTTTGTTGCTCCACTCTTGGATTTTGTCCTCTTCCTCCTCTTGGCCTTGGGTCAGGGCGCAGTGGCCCAGCAGGGCGATCAGGCCCAGACAGAAGAGCTCCTTCATGCGGACACAGAAATCTTCCAGCAGGCGCCGGTTCCTCGCCACATATCTGCAAAATGGAGGAACTATTAACAAGGTATTTATCATTTGTTTCTATCCAGAGAAAATGAAAATTGGTGCAAGTCTAAATTGACCCCAATGCATGTTTCTACATTCTTGCGAAAGAGGAGTCAAAGGAGGAGTTGCAGTTATGTGAATACGATGAAAACAACAGCTTACCTTTCCACCAACTCTAACACTGACTCTCCAAAGCTGTTAGTGCCCATTAGAGCATCATATAACACAAACAGGTTCTTCTCTCCCCCTGTTTTAGCAAAGTGCTCCAGGAACAGCCTCGTCTTCACTTCCCTGAACTGCTGTTTCGCCTCCAGGATGTCCATGTATTTCCTGAACTGGTTCCTGATGTTCTCCTCCACGGAGAAGTACTGAGAGTCCAGTCTCCCCTTCTTGATCTCGCAGTCTATGTCCTCCAGCTGCGTGGAGAGCACGTCCAGCTTGTTCCTCACCGTCAGGAACTGCTCTTTGACGTAAAAGACCTCTTTGCTGTGGACGTTGTCTAAGGCCAGGCGGAGAACCGGGGCGGCGGCCTCACAGAGAGGGAAGAGCTCGCCCACGGCGCTCGCCAACACCTCCGCCCCCTGCTGAAACATGTCCATCACTGCCTCGATGGCCTCCTTCTTCTGGGCCACAACCCGCTCCAATGAGTTGGACATGATCTGGGACACAGGGACAAAATCTGCTGTCAGACATCCACAAACCTCGAGGAGGAAGAAATGTTTGACAGAAAGGTCAAAAGTCTTTACTCGGCAAAGATGTTCATGAAAAAGACACCTTTTTACAGGGTGCATTTTTAATGTTCATACGAGGCCATGAAGTATTAATCTGTTGACTATAATAAATGGAGTTGTGTTATCATGCTTTTAAAGGCTTTAATGCACATCTTTTTCTTCTTTCATCAAAAACGATAATTTTCTACAGGTATTGATGTGAGAAGAAGCATAGAGAATCCCAGCAGATCAATAAAATAGAGTATAGAATAATAAAATACATGTTGGAGATCAGATACGTGCACAAACATATGCCCAACTAAATAAATGTCCTTTTTTGTAGAGTTTATTTCAATTATTTTTCTGAATGTAAATCTGTTTTTAATTCGGGCCATGATGGCATCGATTCTCAATGAAAAATGCGTTGTTATACTCTATATATAAAAGTATAAAAGTATGAAAAGCACCTGCCCCTCAAAATGTCTGTACCCTGTTGGAGACTTTAAATTGGTCATATGGAAATAAAATCAAACAATTAATGTGACAAACGCAGCATATTAAGACAATTCTCTTCAAATCTTGATCATGCAAGCTGTAGTATTTTAACAATGCGATGCTCCTCCTGCAGAATAAAATGAAGGGAGGCAGGTAATGAGATCAAGTCAACAAAATGGGGGCCTGGATGAGAAAATGGCCCAGACGCCCTTGGGTCTGTGGATGACTCAGAGCAGAGCAGAAGCAAAACAAGGCCCAAGCATGTTTAAAATCACAATTTCATCCTTTCTTCTTCAACCTGACACACACAACCTGCAGCAGTGTCCTGTCTGCCATGAACCCAAATGCTGCGTCACGCAACTTCTCCACAAATCAACGTCCAGGTTAATTTAGTTTTGTTTATTCGAGTCTGAAAATGATCTCTGATTGGCTCTATTTGCAAAGAATAAATAAGTCAATTCTGCAGTTATGAAATACAATCGGTGGATCTCACTATGAAGCTTTAAAATACATGGAGATGAGCAGTGTTTACCTGACGTGCCAACCCAAAGAGAAATGCGCAATGCTCGGATTTTACGCACAGATGATGAGAGCATCGGACACACCTCGCAGCCGCAGCAGCATATTTACCAAAGAGAGATAAGGACATTCAGCACATTCACTTATAAACAGCGTTTCTTTGTACCTCCACAGAATCGGCCCTTCTGCTCCTTCACGCCCGACGAGCAGCTGCAAACAAGTTTCTGTTTCTGTCCTTCGAGTTGGAGAGAAGAAATTCCCACGGTTCTCTGCGGATCCACCGATGAGGAGCTGAGGAGGGTCCAAGGACAGGAGCCAGGGGGGGGGGAAAGAGGAGGCGATGCGCACTTGTTCCCTGCAAAGGAGAGAGAGAGGAAGAGAGAAAGAGAGAGAGAGAGAGAGAGAGAGAGAGAGAGAGAGAGAGAGAGATAGGAGACAGACAGAAACAGCGCACAGGAGGTGAAGATGCGGTCGCTTCCCTTTTCCTTTCTGTCTTCATATCCCCATGAAAAGACGATTCAGCATCTTTTCAACTCATTGGAGCTAATTTTGATTTTGATTATATGTTTTTTGTGGGTAAATTCTTTTCTCACACATTGTGGACGCGGTGTTTCTTCGGACTCCTGCGCTCTTTGCGCAAAAGCCTCATCGCCATGATGCGCTTCAGCTGCTGGAAGATTCCAAACTCGAGGTAAGACGAAGGGAAACCATTGTTGTTCTATGTGTCTTTTTGGGGTTAAAATAATAATTTAATATCTGACACTGTGGTGATTAAACCAGCAACACACCTCAGATTAAACATGGATGCAGTTTACACTCCTGAGCCTCACACCCTGAATATGTGGTTGTGTAAAGATTCAGAATATGTTGTGTTATTTGGGTATTAATTACATTTTAGTTGCCGCACGTTGTTTGTGATCCTGACGCGCGTCACCGACCTCCAGTCTGATTTAACTCAAATATAAACATGTCCCTAAGAACCTATTGAAATGTGATTATACACAGAATGTGCTATTTGTATTAGTGCCAAGTCTAAATGAAGAAGATCCCTTTAATCCTGCACATCTCCAGTGCGCACACGACGCGCCCTGACAGGATCCAACAGAACCCCCCCCCCCTCCCCAGGATAAAAAAAAAAAAATCATTACGCAAATCGATTCCTCTCCAACACGTGAAACTAAGGACTTTGGCTCATGCGTAAAACTCATTTTGGATCATGCACGTTTCCTCCAGTGAAGAATCAGATTCTCTAAACGAGCTGAAGTCATGAGGAGGAAAAGAGAAATGAGTCCTCATCATATGACAGAGGACGTGCGTCAGTGGCTCAGAGATCTGGGTCTGCAGCTCCTCACAGCTTTGTGCATTTTTCAAACACCAGTTATGCACCCCCCCCCCCCCCCCCCCCACACACACACACACTCACACACACTGAGATATATGTCAAACCTGTTCAGCCAGATAATTGGGCATTAGGGCCATTCCAGAGGTGCTTAACCTCGGTCATATACTGCAGATACCCCCCCTCCCTCCCCCCCATACACACATACACAACACACAACCCTTATACATAGATCAGTGTGTGTGTGTGTGTGTGAATGTGTGTGTGTGTGTGTGTCCACTCACAGCAGCAGCCTTTATCAGCTCGTCAGCGTGGAGACGATGCTTCAGTGTCTGTGGGCCCTCAGGGAGCTGAGGGAGAACAAGGTGTATAGTGGAGGTGAAGAGAGGCTCTCACGCCCTCTCGTGTTCACTCAAGCGAATTACAACTTTAAAATCCCCTCTTGTGGTCGTCAGCAGCATCTGAGTGTAGAGAAGTGTAGTATTGTGTGTCTAGGGCCTAGGAAAAATAGAATTAAGTAACACTTCCTTGTAATATTACATTTTAATGGATTGATGTAATACAAAAGATGTGAATATTTGTCAATGCCAGGCACAAACACTAGTATGTGGCCAAAAGTACATGGACACCCAGTCATTATACTCGTATATCTTTGTTGAACATCTCATTCCAAATCAGGAGACATCAGATTTTAGAAACTGGCTGCAGGATTGTTTTTTCTCACCGGCTTCACTCACCGTCTCCATTTCACTTTCATCCTAATGGTTTCTGGATGGGGTTTGAGATCAGGGATCAGGGTTTGAGCTGTGGAATCTGTTTATAGAGATTAGGGATCACCAAACTGGGATCCTCTCTTTGTGCACTATAGAATAGAATTAGGAGCACACCGAGTATCATCTTCTAAAATATTGCATACTGCAGCATTACGATTTCCCTTATATTGAACTACAGGGGCTAAACAACCAAACTACCTCAAACTGTATATTGTCCACATACTTATGGCCATTATAGTAAATCTGACAGTAATTAAAACCTTTGATTTTGACCGGTTTGACAGTTAATGTGTTTTTAATACTGTGACAGGGGCTCAGTGGATAAATTAGTTCAAATATTATATAAAGTAATATTCATCTACAAATAATGCTGATACTTTACCTTTAACGCATTGAACTGATCATTTAACTTGTATGGTGATATTTCTCTGCATTTCTGTTTTCTATATAGTAAAGAATCAACACTTCCAACTCAGTTTTATTCACTCATGTTTATTTATTGTGCTGCATAACAAAAGAAGGCAACATATTCACACATGAGACATTTATAAGAGGCTCTTTCCTGCATGTCTGCAGCATGTTGACTATATGAACGTAGCATATACAGAATCTGTTGTAACAATAAGAGAGGCGGCCATGGACTCAAACCAGTTTAACACAGAGACAGGTATCGAAAGGACGAGAGTGTGGACCTCAGGAAAATATAAAATATACAAAGTGACAGGTTTGAAAGCTGTTAATGACAATCGTGTTGTTTAGTGATCACACGTTTTCTCTATTCTTCTACTCAACAACTTTTCGGATGCAGCGATCAAACCCATCAGATACCACAAGTCTGATAAAACAAAGAAATATGACGCACATTTACAAACATTCTTTTAACTGTAGAACACAAACCGTTCAGATAATGCCTTATACAATAATATAAGCCTAAAACCCTTAACAGAAAGAATACAAAAATAGCCCATTTAGGCACCGTTGGTCAAATGACTCACAAGACAAGAGGAGGAGCTAAGTGTTAAACTGATGCTGAGAATCAACCAGATAATTAATATTTAGTGTTTTATTGGCTCTAAATGACCAAGCCCCAGAGAAACCCACTGATCATTTTACCCACGTGTTATAACAACACTTAGTGCAGCTCCTGCGTTGATAAAGACTGTAGGACAAGAAAGGGGAAGTCAAAGAAAGTCAAAGGGAAATAAAAACTTTCTGTGACACCACAAAGATAAGGTCAAATCAGTTATGTATAAAATAAACAATGCAATACAACGTGGTGAAAATGGAAGCTCAGTATATTTGGTTTAGATTTAGTGTATTTGTTGTGGAGCAGAGTTTATTTAGTGTTAAATACAGGTCTGGCTTTTATAACAATGCATTAAAGCCACTTAATGGAAGAATAATCAGACAATTGGAGAATATATACGAAATTTCATTTGTAAATTTACAAGGATAAAGATTTATGAGAACAAAGTAATAATTTGAGGATGCTTACACGTAATGTCACTCTTTAAATTACGACTTTATTCTCTTATTAGATTTGCAAAATCAATATCGTTTTCTTCAATGTGGCCTTAACTCTCTAGTGTACGCTCTATTTGTACTGTTAGTGTTTTCTTAACGTAAAATTGAGTTAAAGTAAAGAAAAAATAAATAACTCGGCGCAGCAGCATCTTGAATTAGCGCTCAACAGCCACAGGTGTGTGTAATGTATCACGAGCTCCATGCATAAGACGTGTACACTGTAACATGTGTGTGTGTGATCACATGACACAGGACGATGAACATGTGATTATACGTGTTGTTACATTCATAGCTCACAAGACTTTGGGATAATTGCTCCATGTTTAGCGTTTTTCACGTTATAGATCAGATATATAACTAAGCTGACAACTTGGTTTGGCAACTAAAGGTGTAAAAGTTATCTCATCAATGAGAGAAACAATTGAGGATATTAACTTTGTCTAATTTCAAAGAGGCTCTGTAGTGTTGTTAGGCTCGATGGCAGCAGCCTAAACTCGTTAGTAAAGTACTTATCATATCAACATACTTTTCTTTTGTAGTGTAATATTTCACAAAGTCTGTAATAAATGCTGTATTAGCAGTTATTTCCAAAAGTGCATTGTGGTGGAAGATTGATTGTAATATCACTGAAGCCTGTTAGGCCTGATTTATAAAGGTGATTTTTTTTTTTTGCATGAAATTTAGCTCCTAGTTTAGATTTAAGATGATTTAAAATGATCCCACAGATGATTGATCTCAACTTTCTTTCATCAGTTTAAACCATCAAAGTAGAATCCAGATCGATCACTAAATTTGAAGAATTAATTATCGACTTGTAGCCAATTGTGAATTAAGTCCAAAACAAATAGGTAAATGTTGTATTATAATATTGTGACTTCACCTCCAGCTGGAGAGAAACTATGTGGAGACCATGGAAAGATGCTTATGCAGCAGGTTTGGACAAATTTAGGTTAATGTGACACTGTTGCTCAAATTGTATCTCTGGGTTCTCAACTTGTGAACCAAGGGGGCGACAAAGTGCTTAGAGGGGAAGAGGAAACTTCGGAGGAGGAGGAGGAGGAAGAGGAGGGAGAAGAGGAGGAGGAGGAGGGTACAGCTGGAATATGGACCTGCGAGTCCTGAAGACGAAGGAAAAGCAGCAGTGCAGAAAACAAGCTTTTCATTACACAGCTTCTTCATTGGCACCTGCGCAGAGCCTCCTGCATCTTCTCCTGCACATGCTCCATCTTCTCGGCCCACTCCTCCGTCAGGCTCTCCTCATCGTCCCCGATGACGGCGGCGTAGCCCATCAGGGCGATGAGGCCGATGCAGAACAGGTAGGTGAGCCGCGTGCAGAGCCGCTCCATGGTGGGCCGGTCGCCCTGCGAGTGCTTCAGGTACACCTCCAGGATGGGCCTGCTGAAGAGCTTGGGTTTGCCCACCACGCCGTCGTACAGCGTGTGCAGGTTCTGGTCGCCCAAGTCATTGGCGTAGCTGTCTTCGTAGTCGTCCTTCTTGCGCTCGCGGTGCTCCGGCCGCGCCTCCACCATCTCCATGAACTTTCTGAACTGGTTCTTCAGGTTCTCCTCCACCTGACAGTACTGGCCGTCCACCGTCTCTTTCTTGATCTGCACCAGCGTGTTGCGATTCTGCTGGGACAGCTGGTCCAGCATCCGGTTGACCGAGCCAAACTCGCGTTTCAGGGTGCGGATGTCCTCGTCGTCAACGTGGTGCAGCACCACACGGATCAGGGAGCCAGCCACGCCAAAAATGGGGTTCACCACCGCTGCGGCTGAGGAGATGGTGGCCACGCACTGGAGCACTTTGATGAGGCCCTGCTTCAGCTTGGCCCGGTCCTCGATGATGTCCTCGTCCATCATGGTTCAGATGCTGAGGTCACTGAGACAAGAGGTGGACGTCTGTGATAGAGAGAAGACGAGTCAAGTCAGCCATGATGTTTAGGATGCTGAACTTATCAAAATGAAGCATTCTGGGTGCAAAATTGTTCTCTGGACACTTGGGTTAAAACAAATGGATGATGTTACAGTAGATGTGCTGAGGGCGTCTGTATCAAAGTGTGAAAACTGTCAGTATTGTCTAAAGGCTGAATATGATCAACGCTGAATAAATTAAACTCGTCGAACAGCAACATTTACATTATACTGATGTCCGTCTATAACACTTTGACCCGGAGCAGCTTGTGTTCAGCTCATCTCTACAGTTCTTATCACCTAGAACTGATTCTTTCCCTTCTTCACAGTCACAGAGAACAAAACTATTTCACGGTTAATTTCACAGAATATTCACACATAATGGACAAATGACTGAGACACAAATCTGCCGGTGCAGCCCTAGAGGAGAGTTGTGGCATCTTACGTGAAATGTCTCGCTCTGGAGCTTCAGCTCGTGTTGTTAACGTGGAACAAAAAGGGCGACTCGGGTCCTGATGAGGATGACTCCTGAAAATAGACAAACAAGGATTAAGACAAGTTTTTCAGATACATCCAACACAGACACACTGATTTGGTTGATTCTTTCCGTCTCTACCAGGAAGTGAGCAGATTTGTCGGCCTCTCACTGGCTGCAGGTTTCAGCAGTGAAGGAGTTAACAGCCTCTCCCTGTCTGTGAAGCAGCTCCACTCAGCGCTGGAGGCTTTCAGCACCAGGCCGCTCTCTGTGTGTTTCTATGGAGCGAGCCGATAGCTCCGCAGCAGCAGCAGCACTGAGCAGGAGGAAGACACAAGGAGCAGGAGCAGCTAGTGGCCGGGACAGAGCTACTATCCACAGTGTAACATTGTTAATGTAGATATTAAGGTTAAACTCTGGGTTTACTGGGACCAGGGGTAGACCCAGTGCTGCCTGGAGGGACTTCATATCCCATCTGCCCTGGGAACTCCTCAGGATAATCAAGGGAGAGGTGTAAAGCTCGGCTGGGGAGGAGGAGGTCCGGCTACCTCTGCTAGCCGAGCTCAGACGAGTGGAAGATAAAGGATGGATGAAAGTAGGGTTACACAATTTGGAAAAAAATAAGAATCAGGATTTTGCTAGCGTAGAAGATCAGGATTCCATCTCACGGCTTTCTTCCAATATAAATGTTTAATGGATCTGTACAGAATCTATAATTGACTGGATTCAAACAGGAAGGATTTTTCCACAGTAGCAGGATATATATAGACATAGTGTGTGTCAAGTATCCTGATAACACCCACTACACCTCGGTCTAGGCTCCACATGCCTGCTGTGGTACTTCACACACATTCCACTGGGAGATTACATCACGGCCACACAGATAATCCCAGCCCCCGTGTTGTGGCGACACCGTGGACGCAGCCGGCGACCAAACGGCTGAGCAGGTCGAAACAGGCCCATGACACACTCACGCTTTCTGTTTGGCTTTTCATTTCCTCTTTGAGTACTTGTGTCCACCAGATGGAGCAGTATTTTACCCATGATCACACACACACACCATCTGATTTCAGCACCACCACTGTGGACTGAGAGCAGTGACGTCAGGAGCAGGATTTAACCCTTTACCTTCAGGTTAACTTCAGTTGTTGCGTTTAATTGCAATTAAATCAACATGAAAAATGTGTCTGTGGAACTTATTCAAACACACGTGAAGCCTACTATTGTAAGATCTTGTAAAATGTAATGAAATCCTCATAAGAAGCAGTAAAGTGTCAATTTTGCGATGATTTTTTTTCAGCTTTTCTCAGAAATCCATCTGCTCTGCTCATAAATATCACAGGTTTATATTTTTTCCCCCACTTACGAGTGCCTATAAAAGGTTTTTGTTTCATAATAATTGCACAATAGCCACAGAAATATTGGCAAATTACCCTCACATGTGTTATATTTCTATTTGTGTGCTCTTGTTTCCACAGAGGATGACGTCCTGCAGGAGAAAATCCTACGTGCGTGAACACATGATGGAAATCTGCAGGTAGCGACGCAGGTAGTGAAAGGGTTAACTGCTGTTGTTTTGACACATAAAAGTTTCTCTGCAACTAAACCACATCATTTATTTTATTGTATTTCTTTTAAAAGTCCTGTGGAATAATCTGATTCATCCGAATAATGCAATTTTGATTCATCTCACACCTTCACATTTAAACACTACAGTAAATTAACCCTTTGTGCACCTGAATTTATTTCTAAATTCAGTAATTTTCTATAATCTAACTAATGATGAGCCAGATAATGAGATATGTGTTATTGATTCAAGGTAAACCAAGGATTTCTTTCTTTCTTCATTAATCAATCAATATGCTAATTATCTCCCAGTAAATTAAGGATTAATGACGTATCCTGATTGATTTCTGATCGGTTGATTATCCAATCACAGCTCAGTATCAGCAGAGGCCTTTAAAACACAAACACTCCCAATTCTCAGTCACAGAATCTGGACCTAAAATTGAGTTTCAGTGACTCAGCTTCTGTATTAACGAGTCTATACACAAACTCACTATAAAGGAAAATATAGATTATAAAGTAAAAAGTCACTGGTGGGACGTGAGAGTGTGTGTGTGTGTGTGTTGTTGTTGTTGTGCACACACGAGCTGAGTGTTAATCAGGAAGTGTCTCACCTGGTTGCTGCAGTGGAGCAGCCATCTTGAATGTTTTATAGAATCAGATAAACTGAGGACTGATCCAAATACACGCGTTAAATCTCATCACATTTACTCCTAAACTGCTTAACTTTTATTTCCACAACTTATTTGAATGATTTTGTGTCTTTTTTACTTTACACAACATGACATTTTGTTGTCTTTCCAGATGTGAGGCAGCAGGAGCCTCTGGACCCTTCATGCTCATTTAATTCAAACTTTGACAGTATTAATAACGAAGCCTGACACACAGGTAACAACCCGGAGTTCTTCCATGTTTAGTTGTTTAGTGAGTTTTAAAACAAACCCAGCACCAGCTCAGGCCCAGAGCTCCGCCAGGCAGCCGAGCTCTGGCTCCCCCTAGCCGTGCCTCCATGTTTCCTCGTTAATGCACACCCAACCCTGGCCCTCCCTGGTCTATCTCACACATTAAACCACCTCAAAACACCTGAAAACCTCCGTTTCTCTGGCCCAACGTGGAGTCCCCCATCCCAGTAAGCCATTCAGCCCTCACTGGGCACCACAGAACCCATTGGGACCGAGGATTTCTTACCTTTTCACAGCAGCTGGGCCTGAACCTCCCTCACTACAGTCCCAACCTCGACAACCTCCTTCTTCTTCCCAGCAATCCCTGCAAAAAAGGACACTTCCATGTATGCTGAACATGTAGGGGTGATCAAATTGGACTGGGTCTTTTATAAAGAGCCAAAAAGGGCCCCAAAACCCCAAAAGGGCCCATTTTGCCCCAATAATAACCTAGCTCCAAATTCCAATTTTAAAATTGCTTGACAATGGTTTTAAACAGTAAAACCCACTCCTCATTTACACCTTGGTCTACCCCTATGGTTTGAACTTATCTCGGCCCATCCAGTTGTCATACAGTGGATTCTAATGAACCAGGCACAGTCGGTGCGCAGCTGAGCTCTCTGAGACTTTCAGTTGCGTTCTGTACGTTTCCAAAGCCCTGGAGCATCTGGGACAAGCTGCAAATAGTCTCTCTGTGGGATTTGTGGATCAAAGAGACCCTTTTCTTGTGGATTGGAGCAAGAAAACTCAAAGGGAAATATGTCCGCGACAGCAGAGTCCAACAGAACAAAAAGAAATCTATGGATCCATATGGGCATCTCCAAAAGTGCGCAGGTTTATCCAAAGGCACAGAGAGCTCTCCAAAGGCTCAAAGGGGGACAAGTGTAAGTTTATCCAGCTTAACAGGTAATTTAAATCATAAATTTGTCTAAATTATATCAGTTGTACGCAAAAATCGAAAGTTACACTCAAAGAAATGTCGAATTTAAAGTCCAGTAGGAAGCAAAGTGCGAGGAGAGAATCGTTCCAAATGGCGCAGTGGCACTGTAGACACTAGAGGGATTAATTCCTCATATTTAAATGTATTATGCTCTAAAATACTTATAAAGAAATACTCACAGAACATTAGAAAAGATCACAGATTAAAAATATCTACATATCTGATCACCAGTAGGCATTAATCCGGCGTTACCTTGAATTGTAAACGCACCATTCAGTGCGCAAAAGTCCTCCAGCGAGCCTTCATCCAGGCTGGAAAACCAATAGATTCCTTCTTGTAGCACAAAAATCAGCCAGTATATGTTGTAGGTATTAAAAAACCAGTCTGACAAATCCAGGTCGATGGTGGAGGGACGGTTGAGGCTGTTTTCCCCAAAACAAACAAACCCTCATGCAAATATCGTGTGAGCAGCTGCCAGCAAAGCGTTAATGCATCCTGTTCTCCACATGAGCCTGGGATGGCTGCGATGTTTACGTCAAATATTACAACAGACCACAGCCACAAACAGGATGGGCGTTATCTCCCCTTGCATGTCCAGACCTGAGCCTCTAGCAGGGTAGAGACCCCATGTCCCCCCAGTGTCTCTCTCTCCCTCTCTCTCTCTCTCTCCAGAAACCTCCAACCCTCGGGCAGCAGCTGAACAAGTGGAGCCCTGTTCCTCCCTCTGCAGCCTGGGATGAGGAGACGGGTATGGAGCATAAAGGCGAGCATGTGCTGGGAATATCAAAAGGCTTCATTATCTGCAGCTCGGGTTGTCCATGTCATGGCTCAGACCAGGACGCACACGCCTGTTCTCTTTGTGCATTTGTCGCAGCAGCTGTCACAGAGATCATATTTCACCCCTGAACGTCGCCCCAGTGAAGAGATGAACACTCACTGGTCATGACACACACACATGGAGGAACCACACTTGTGCAACGTCAGCTGTGCGTGTTATAGTGCTGCTGCGGTCAAGAGAGATGTGTAACGTTGTTATCTTTAGGTCCCAGAGAGACACACAAACAGCATCGTGTTGCAAGAGTGTTGTGTTTTTTATTTTTGAGCAGGTGGAGCGACGTGTTGACGGTTAGAAACCCACAGTGATGAGGTCTGGAGCCAGTGAACACAAAGACATGAGGTACAGATCAAACCATATATACCATCATATATAGTTCCATTATTCCTTTATCTCATTCATTATTTGGAACTGTTAAATATGATATAACAATATTTAATTAACACTTGAATGTATTTACTGGCATACAACCCCCTAGATATTGTTTGTGTATGAATGTCAATGTATGAATATTCCAAAATAAAATAAAAAAAGAAATAGAATTGTTGCATTTCCTCCCTTTATTGTGCATAATATCCAAAAGGCTGATGTCTTCACTCATGGAGTTTGTGTGATTTGCATTTAATCAAATTCTAAACTGTGTATTTTTATTGCATTTAATTATTGGTTGAATCACAGATGCAATTCTAGATTTAACGTCTAAAAGAAACATGTAGACAAGGATTCTTTGATAACAAAACATGACACACAATATCACAGCAGTATTTCAATAATTTATTATTTAACATGTTACAAAAATTACAAGCTTTTAACAGTAACAAATCTAATATTGCTTCTTTCACCTGTTATTAATACAAAGATGTTGAGTTTATAATTTAAGCATTGCAGCTGATTGTAGTTACAGATCTTGCGCTCTAGGGGGCACTGCACTGATACAGTGGCTTTATATTGCCTCAGAATATATTAATGCATTTGTACACACATGCAGTGTTTTCATCCTGTGTCTCTCCTGACGGCTCCGGGTTCTGGAGCAAGTGTCCGTACTGCATGTGGTCCATCTGGGGACGGGCAGTTTTCCGGGCGTAGTACCTCCTGGACGCGGCTCTCCACGCCTCCCTCTGCGTCAGCTGAGAGTCTTCGGGTAGATGAGATATCAGCGTCCTCCTCTTCTTGTCCATGAAGGAGAGAGGCTGTGAATACTGCGAGGCCGACATGTGGGGGAAGGGGTTGCAGCGTGAGGGGTTTGGCTTCTGTCGGGCTACTTTCCGGGCGTAGTAGCGCCTGGACGCTGCTCTCCACGCCGCCCGCTTCAGTCTCTGAGCCTCCTCCGTCAGCTGGGACATCGGCACGCCCTTCTTCATGATCCTGAGGAGGTCAAGAGGTTAGAGAGGAGCAAGCACCGGAGTAGATATGCAGCTTTATTCTGATTTTAGACTCTATGGGCAATACAATACTTGAAAGTCCGATACGATATAACTGACAGATGAACAGATTTATGTTTTACAGGGCTAGTGATGTCTGATGTTACACATTCGTCACTGTCAGGATATTATTACATGGTAATGTTTGCCAGCTGTCAGAGTCTAGAAGGCATAAAGGAAAAAGCTGAATAGTGGGAATGTCAACATTACTAATCTGATGCTCTCAAACTACTAAACTGTAAATAAAGAATTTGTGCAGCTTCATAGAATCATGTGATGATGAATGAAAACCGTTGTTATCATCTGACGTGCGTGTAAGTACGGCCTCAGTGTGGCTAAACAGTTTGGTGTCAGTGTCATCAGTCGGCATTAAATCCTTCTTGACACTAACTTTAGAAATGTTTCACCATTATCCCCAGAAGACGTCATGCTTTAGATCACAGTATTCTGGTTTACTGTCAGAGGAGATTCCTAATTCTTCAAAAGAGCTTCAACGAGTTATATCTGATTTATCAACAAGGTAAACGAATTAACAGTTTTGATAATTGTTTCTTCCCTTTTCATTTATCAAGAAAAATTGCAGAAATACTTGCTGGTTTTGGTTTTTCAAAAAGAGCATCAGATGTTTGTTTTATTGTTAAACCACCAAGTTTGGGGTAAATCTGTTCAGAGGTAAAAATCTAAAAATGAATGGTCAAGTTTGCATTTATCTCATTATGCAGTTTTATTGTGCTTAAAATTGGATTTTCCACTTTAAAAAACAGTCAGTAAACCCGATGAGGTCAGTGAAGTCGTCGGTTACTTCAGTATCTGTTTCTTACCTCAGGTGTTCTCCATCTGTGATTTGGTTTCCATCTTCGTCGGCTTGAGGTTCCTCCCGGAAGTTTGCTCTCTCTCGGCCGTCCGGTGTTTCTAAAGTGATCAGAAACAGTTTCTTGGGTCACATGTAATCTTACAAACCAGAAGGATTCATTGTTGACAAGATGTCACTAAATCTTTGCTTCATAACCCTGTGGCACTGGACTGGGAACATGTCTGGAAATGTTAAACATCAGTGACAAATCTGATACTCAATACATGATTTGTCTGTTTGACACAATACATTAAAGTAGTTTGAATTGGGAATAATTGTGATTTAAATAAGAAAATGTCTGATTAAGGAAGAAGTAAAAAGTATTTTGAAGAAAATTGTTGATAGGACAGATTTTAGACTCATTTTAGTTGGGATTCAAAGTTGAAGTCGGTTTTATATCCAGCCCTCGTGTCAGAAAACCTTCAAACAAACAGATCCTTAGGCTCATGTTAATATTTATATATAGGAATTATATGTTGGATAAATTACTTTTTACAGCGAGGCCGTCTTCGTCCTGACATGTACTTCCTGTGCTCTCCTGACACTCCCCGAATCTGTCCTCGCTCATTTCCATCTTGATTAAAACTGCGTCGATGTCACACGGCTCTTCTTTGACCACGAGGCTGCTGGGAGGTGAGGGCAGAAGTCTGGCTGCCTCCGACACACCCGAAGTCTCTGAGGAGAGGGAGGCGCAGGCCTGCTCCAGGCACAATCTGCCGGGGGACGACAGAGGAGCCGACTCTGGGCTCTGGGAGGAGACGTGTGAGAGGGGTCTCGCAAAAAGACCCACTGTGGAGAAAAGAGACAAAAGACAGCGTCTCATTGGAGGAAGTGACACGTTACATTTAAAGTCATTACTGTGAACAGAGCTACTCTTTTGTTTTGTTCAGATTTCTTTAGTTCAGCAGGAGGTGGAGGTTGGACTGAGTCATCGCTGCAGCCTGTCGAGGAGGAACGACACTCTGGTGAGGCAAAGCCAGATGTTGGGCACCTCTTCATCAATGTGCTGACCACCTCAGTGAGGCAGAGACCTCTTCATCAATGTAAACAGCTGTTTCTATCATGTCTTCCAGCCCTTTAACAACCTGCTCTGTTGGCAGCATCCCTGTGTTTGACATTTCAAGCAGGAACAAGCCCGTCGTGCTTCTGCAGCTCAGCTTCAGGTCAACAGCGAACCTGACAAAAAGCTGGTTAAGATTATTGTCAATAATGGCCTCAGACAGCGACTTCATCTCCTTTTCCTCCGTGACTGAGGGATTCAGGAGAGGAGCGAGAGCCGGGGCCAGTCTGGTTTCTGATCATTGAAAAATTCAAAAGCAAATTGCGTCCAGAAAGCAAAGTGAACGAAGCAAACAAACAGGGCCGAGAGCAAAGTGAATGAAGCAAACAAACAGGGCCAGAGAGCAAAGTGAATGAAGCAAACAAACAGGGCCAGAGAGCAAAGTGAAAACCAGCTGTTCAGGGTTTGTTGATTTCCTAAATATTATGATTGAAACTAGATCCCCTGAGTTATCTCCACGTTATGGGGCCAATCTGGTGTCTGTGTGCATCTGAGTGATTGAAACACAAACATCTCCTAAAAATTAACAACTCGTTCACACAAAATAACAATAAATCCTCTTAAGGGATCGTTGCAAGTCCTGATGACGACTCAAAGTGCTTTAAAGTACAGTTTTACATTCATGGAGTGCATCACCTTCTCTATAAGAAGGGGCGATTTGAGGTTCAGCATATTGCCCAAGGACACTTCAGAAACCTGGGATCGAACTCCCGACCTTCTGGTTCGTGGACGACCACTCCAGTGACATGCAGTTGTGCTTTCTCATGATTTAAAGTTAACAGAGAGGTGTAAACACTCATGGCTACTCACAGGAAATGCTCATCTCACACTCCTGCTGCCCGGCTGTCACCTCAGGGTCCAGGCATCCGGGTTCGAACCCGCCCCGCTCGCCCCTCTGCCGGTCCCCGGAGGAGGTGTGCGACCCCCCGGGGCCCAGCTCGTCTCCGAACCCCGAGGAGCAGGTGCATCCCTGCCGCCGGAGCACCTGCAGCTCGTGTTCGATCCCCCGGAGCCTGCGGTCCAGCCGGCGGATCTCTTTGTCCCTGTCGGCCACCGTCCGCTGGTGCTCGCGGGTCCTGGCGCCCTGGACCCCGGACAACACGTTCAGGATAGAGTCGATCGCCAGCCGGATGGCGTTCTCCACCAGCAGCGTCTCGTCGTCGCGAAGGTTCGGCGGCAAAGGTCTGCTCTGGACCGAATTCATGGTTCGACTCGGCCCCGGTTGTGTTGACAGGAAGCTGACAGGCTAGCTGGGGAAGCTAACAGGCTAGCTGGGGATGCTAGGCGGCGGCGGGACGTCACGGCTCTCCGAGGACACCAGCACACGCACACGCCCCTTTAAATCACATTGAGCACACTAACACAACACCGGTCTGTCAAATGACACAACCACAAAGCAACCCGGAGCAACACGTTCGCTGTGATACACAAAAAACTCGCTCTGCTACACAAGAGTCCAAGGTTTGCTTCCGGTGTCGTTCTTCTTCTGCGTTTAGCGGGTGTCGGTTTGGCGGGGACAGTGCCACCTAGCGGGTTTAAACCACAAGCTCACAACAACAGTATAAACCCACTTCATAAACGCTATTGGTCGGTTTTGAAGTAGGGCTGCCACTAACAACTATTTTTCTATCAATTAATCGGTCGACTATTTTATCGATTAGTCGATTAATCTAAATGATTAATTTGCTCCAAAAAAAATTTAATTGACCATTTAATTTTCAACAAACTGTATGTCATCGTATAATGCAGCACAAAACAAAATGTAAAAAAAGGCTCAAATATTAAAGTGCAAAACTGTAGGTTTAAACTAGCAACTCGAACGTGATAAAAATAAACCTAAAGAGGGCTTATAAGTTGAGTCAGCAGTGCAACTCAAAAAGATATCAAAGTTTTAACACCATATCAAAATAAAAAAGTTAGGTCTGCATATTAAACAAAGTGCAACATGTTTAAAGTATAAGAAACAGTGGTGTCCAGCTCAAAATCCGACTCAAACGTCAGTTAGACATGTGTGTTGTAATCTATATATACAGTCTATGGTTGTAATGTAAGAATGTCAGCAGGTCCACATGATCTGTACTCAGTACACGCATATTTAAGGCCCGAGCACCGAACAGTATGAGACAATGGGAGGCCCTATTGAAATTGTAAGGATTATTATTATTTTATTTTTTCAGGCATTTAGTTTGTATTCTTATTTTCTGCCATGTCTAAGGTCAGTCACTAATGTTTTCTACTGTGCACTTTATTTTTCCTATTTTCAATTATAATTTGCCAACTTTTTGATTCTTAATAAAGTGGATAAAAACAAAGTTAAAAGGTGGAGACATTTGTTTTTCACTGAGACGATGATTTCATGTAATTCCTCTTTTCTGGAGTTATATTTTACTATCGGGTCTTGGATTTGGTTTCCATGATTCCACAAATGCAAGTTCACCACCAATCGATTCTTTCTTCCATTTGCTTTTCAGTGTCCAACTCTGAGCTGTCCTCAGTGTCTCTGAGCTGTCGTCAGACTTGTGCACTTCAGAGAAAACTGACTACATTTGGAATAAATCCAAAAACATCGGACCTGCTGAGGAAGTTTAATTATCAATGTATGAGATCAAACTCTTACTCTGCAAATGGTGAATAAGAAGTATTTGATCTTTCATCACAGTCAAGTGGAAATCCGAAAATCTGGAGAAAACTGGAATGACAGACGATGAGAAATGTGTCATTTTAAAAGAGCACTTTTATTAGAACTTGAGTATTTCTGTGATCTGCCCTGAAAAGACAAAGACTGAATTTCAGGAGGAAAATAGCTCCAGTGACTCTTGTTCAGTGATTTCATGGACACACAATCAGTTTGTTTCACCTCCGTCTCACATGTGGAAAAGAAAAGAACAAATTATCAGCTCATTGATGAGGATCAGGATCAACACAGGTTCTAAAACATCACACAACCTGATTTCTACTTTGATTTAGAAAACAACAGCAACATTATTTCTTTCAAACACATTCAGAGACGCTGTAGAAGGACAGAACACCTGCACTGTGATCCAGGTACACTCCTACTCTGGAGGACACAGAACCTGACACTGGAGTCATGATGTTGTTGTAATGAAAGTTATAACTGTTTCCATCACAATTTAACATCCAAGATTTATCATTGCATCCAAATCTATATTCATCTGAGTTTCCTGCTCTGCTGATATTCTTGTATGTGACTGCTACATGAACTTCTCCTCTCACCTCCACCTCCACCTCCCAGTAACAGCGTCCAGTCAGACTCTCTCTACTCAGGGCCTGATTCCAAAAAGTGAATCTGTCTGGCTGATCAGAATAAGACTGATCTTCACTCGTTCGTGTTACTTTTCTGTTTCCCTCAGATAATAACAGACGTCTGTTTACTGTGTTTGGATCCAGTGTGATTTCCTGTGAATATTTTAAGAAGTCAGCTCTGGTCTCTGGCTCTGGTTGTGGCAGTAAAACATCCATTTGAGACACAATCTGTAAAATCTTTGTCTCTGTCTCACTCAGAATGTCCTGTAGTCGACCTCTGACCTGTGACACAGCTGCTGTCACGTCCTCAAAGTACCTCAAAGGACGGATCCTTATGCTGGATGAGTGTGTAGATTCACTGAGTGGTGACAGTGAGGGGTAGTTGTGTAGAAACTGGTTGTGATCCTCTGTGTCTGAGAGCTGCTTCAGTTCATGGTCCTTCCTCTTCAGCTCAGTGATCTCCTGCTCCAGTCTCTCCTGAAGCTCTCTGACTCGACTCACTTCAGTTTCCTGCTGGGATCTGATCTGCTGCTTCACATCAGAGCTTCTTTTCTCCAGCAGACGGATCAGCTCAGTGAAGATCTCCTCACTGTCCTCCACTGCTTTATCAGCAGAGCCATTGACGGCCTCCTCCTCCTGTTGAAGCAGCTTCACATCTTTCTCTGTGTCCTGGACTCTCTGCTGGATTGTTTGTCTCCTCAGCCCGAGCTCTCTCTGCCTCTCAGTCCTTTCTGCTGCAGCTGACACTGTGTCGTGGCCTTTATGTTCCTCCACAGAGCAGAGATAACAGATACACTGCTGATCAGTGCGGCAGAACATCTTCATCACCTCGTCATGAAGAGAGCAGATGTTCTCCTGGAGCTTCTCCGAGGGCTCCACCAGCTTGTGCTTCTTAAATGCAGCTGATTGAAAATGAGGCTGGAGGTGTTTTTCACAATAAGAGGCCAAACAATTCAAACAGGACTTGAGAGCTTTCTGTTTTCTCCCAGTACAGAAATCACAGGCCACATCTTCAGGTCCAGCATAGCAGTGATCAGCAGGAGCAGCTTGGAGTCCAGTCTTCTTCAGCTCCTCCACTAAATCAGCTAACATGGTGTTTTTCTCCAGGACAGGCCTCTGTGTGAAGGTCTGTCTACACTGAGGGCAGCTGTAGCTTCCTCTCTCCTCCTCTTTGTCCCAGTGGGTGTTAATACAGCTCTTACAGTAACTGTGTCCACAGCCAGTAGCCACCGGATCCTTCAGTAGATCCAGACAGATCGGACAGCAGAATCTTTCTCTGTCCAGTCGATTTTCTTGCTGCTCCATTTCAGCTGCTGCCAGAGACTGTTGAACAGATTCACTTCCTCTGAACAGAAACAGATCTCTGCTCCTCCCCCTCTCGTTCACTCCCTGCAGTAACTCAGCTCCCACAGTTCACAGCTTGTTGTTCACTGGTTCTTACACTTACACACATGTGAAGGGAGGAGACACAGACATATCCTGACTGGGAGGAGCTGGTTGTGTTTGAGGATGAAGTTGTTGGTGTTTCAGGATTTACTGCATTTCACAGCAGCCTGTTCTCACCTGGTGTTAAGAGGAGATTCAGTGAGAGGCAGAGTGTGTTATTATATTTTTATATTTGAAACTTGATATTTTGCAGTTTAACCATACATTTTATAGAAATTTCTAGAAAAGAGAAAAACAAACAAATACAGGCAGTTCAAAGTTTAAGGTTTCAGAAATGTTTTGAGTATGTGTAAAGAAAAATGCAAATCTTTTCTATAAATTTAAAGTTGTCATGTTGATACATATCCACTTAAAAACCGGATACCGATGAGTGTATATACAGTATATCGATGTATATACACAATATATCGATATATAAGTGATGAGGTTTACTATAATATAGGCTAGGCTATAAATATTGCATAGTTATTTAGTATTTTTATTCAGTCTTTTTAGTCAGCATTGTAGTCAGCAAAGTTGCTCGGCCCATGAAGCCAGCATTTAGCAAAGAGTGGAAAGGCTCCTGATTCTGTGGCTGTTTCAAGTGATCGGCTTTCTGTTGACTCTTTTCTGTCTTTTGAAACAATATTTCATCTACAGTTTTTGTCTCATTTTTTTCCACATTACATGATCTAATTAAGAAATATTTGAATACTGTGTATGGTAATCTAACAGCTAGAAATGATGTGTATAACAAAAAAATTACAAAGAATCCTCTTTACAACAGCTTGTGCACCCCTAGTGGCGCATGCACACCACTTTGGGAATCCCTGATTTAGCTTAATCAAGTGACCACGAGGCAATGAATGTTTTTCAGAATGATCACACATTTGTAACTGTACTTTTATCAACCAACTCTTTTTTGGTTGATTGAAAATAATTGGACAACATCGGCCTTTGTGCTGAGGTTTGTCACGTGGTGTATTTCACATGATTGGAGCAGCACAGCTCGAGTTGGCTGCCTGAACTAGCTCGCAGGCGTCGCTCCATTAATGTCAAGGCCTTAAAATATAAGAAGTACATATATATTTATTATTATTATTATTAGGGCCCGACACCAAACAGTATGAGGCAGTGGGAGCCCCCCTACTGAAATTGTAAGGATTATTATTATTATTTTATTTTTTCAGGCAAATTACTTGGCTTTTTGAGGGCTTTAATTTTAGTTTGTATTCTCATTTTCTGCCATGTCTAAGCTCAGTCATTAATGTTTTCTGCTGTGCACTTGATTTTTCTATTTTCAATTATTATTGGTCAATTTTTTGATTCTAAATAAAGTGGATTAAGACAAAGTTAAAAGGTGGAGACATTTGTTTTTCACTGAGACGATGATTTCATGTAATAACTCTTTCTGGCGTTATATTTTACAATCGGGTCTTGGATTTGGTTTCCATGATTCCCCAAATGCAAGTTCAGCACCAATCGATTCTTTCTTCCATTTGATTTTCCTAATGTATAATTTATACGTGGCAGTTTGTGACCATCAGATCCTTCTGTTTTAACACTGTATGTTGACCTTCTATGTTGACTGTCTAAAATAAAGATGTTAAAACAAATGAATGAATTAAAAGTTTCCACTCTTAAAGAATGAAAACTTCATGAGGGAAAAAACCACAGAAGAAGACCAACAATCCTTTACTGTCGAGTGCGGAGTTGGCTGTTGCACATGTGCTCGCAAACGTCCGCCATCTTGTCTGCAAGCAGGTCCTCAGGATCAGCACCTTTTGTTGAACACACGCAGTCCTGCAGAATCCATCTAAGATCCAGGTCTCACACCTGAACTGAGGACATAATGCCAACGGCTCCGACACTGGCTGAACGTGTGTGTGTGTGTGTGTGTGGAGGACGAAGGTCAGTCTTGATTTAATCACGTGAGTTCTCTGCAGCCGTGCTGTGAGGAGTGTTAGACACATGGAGGTGGAAACCAAAGAGCTGATCTCATCCAGAAACACTCCTAATAAGTTCTGACCTTTGACCTTCACTGGATCAGCTGCTGTCCATCGTCCTCAGTGTCCAACTCTGAGCTGTCCTCAGTGTCTCTGAGCTGTCCTCAGACTTGTGCACTTCAGAGAAAACTGACTACATTTGGAATAAATCCAAACACACTGGACTTGCTGAGGAAGTTTAATGATCGATGTGTGAGATCAAACTCTTACTCTGCAAATGGTGAATAAGAAGCATTAGATCTTTCATCACAGTCGAGTGGAAATCTGAAAATCTGGAGAAAACTGGAATGACAGACGATGAGAAATGTGTCATTTTAAAAGAGCACTTTTATTAGAACTTGAGTATTTCTGTGATCTGCCCTGAAAAGACAAAGACTGAGTTTCAGGAGGAAAACAGCTCCAGTGACTCTTGTTCAGTGATTTCATGGACACACAATCAGTTTGTTTCACCTCCGTCTCACATGTGGAAAAGAAAAGAACAAATTATCAGCTCATTGATGAGGATCAGGATCAACACAGGTTCTAAAACATCACACAACCTGATTTCTACTTTGATTTAGAAAAAAACAGCAACATTAGTTATTTCAAACACATTCATGTCAGTGTCATTATAGATTTCTGTCTAAAGTGAGAACTAAATATGTGTGATAAAGGAAGGTCAGTGTTTGATGACAGCTGATCTCTGTGCGGAGTGGAAACGTCACCACGACGAACTTTGATCAACAAACATGGAGACAAAAAAAGTTAAAGATTTACAAACAGAATCTAAATCACTGCTTTTAATGACTCGAGTCTATTTGAGTTTAAAGAACTCAGCTGTGGATCCAGAACAATAAACCCCAACTCCAGCATAGAGAGGCTGAGTGAACGTGGTCTGGACTCTGTGGAGGAGAGTCATGGTGTCAGAGACGCTGTAGAAGGACAGAACACCTGCACTGTGATCCAGGTACACTCCGACTCTGGAGGACCGAGAACCTGACACTGGAGTGAGGATGTTGTTGTAATACAATTTATAACTGTTTCCTTGACAATATAACATCCAAGATTTATCATTGTATCCAAATCCACATTTATCTGAGTTTCCTGTTCTGCTGATATTCTTGTATGTGACTGCTACTTGAACTATTCCTCTCACCCCCAACTCCACCTCCACCTCCCAGTAACAACGTCCAGTCAGACTCTCTCTACTCAGGACCTGATTCCAATAAGTGAATCTGTCTGGGTGATTAGAATAAGACTGTTGTTTACTGATACGTGTTACTTTTCTGTTTCCCTCAGATAATAACAGATGTTTGTTTGCTGTGTTTGGATCCAGTGTGATTTCCTGTGAATATATTAAGAAGTCAGCTCTGGTCTTGGGCTCTGGTTGTGGCAGTAACACATCCATTTGAGACACAATCTGTAAAATCTCTGTCTCTGTCTCACTCAGAATGTCCTGTAGTCGACCTCTGACCTGTGACACAGCTGCTGTCACGTCCTCAAAGTCCCTCAGAGGACGGATCCTGATGCTGGATGAGTGTGTAGATTCACTGAGTGGTGACAGTGAGGGGTAGTTGTGTAGAAACTGGTTGTGATCCTCTGTGTCTGAGAGATGCTTCAGTTCATGGTCCTTCCACATCAGCTCAGTGATCTCCTGCTCCAGTCTCTCCTGAAGCTCTCTGATTCGACTCACTTCAGTTTCCTGCTGGGATCTGATCTGCTGCTCCACATCAGAGCTTCTTTTCTCCAGCAGACGGATCAGCTCAGTGAAGATCTTCTCACTGTCCTCCACTGCTTTATCAGCAGAGCCATTGACGGCCTCCTCCTCCAGTTGAAGCAGCTTCACATCTTTCTCTGTGTCCTGGACTCTCTGCTGGATTGTTTGTCTCCTCAGCCCGAGCTCTCTCTGCCTCTCAGTCCTTTCTGCTGCAGCTGACACTGTGTCGTGGTCTTTATGTTCATCCACAGAGCAGAGATAACAGATACACTGCTGATCAGTGCGGCAGAACATCTTCATCACCTCGTCGTGACGAGAGCAGATGTTCTCCTGGAGCTTCTCCGAGGGCTCCACCAGCTTGTGCTTCTTAAATGCAGCTGACTGAAAATGAGGCTGGAGGTGTTTTTCACAATAAGAGGCCAAACAATTCAAACAGGACTTGAGAGCTTTCTGTTTTCTCCCAGTACAGAAATCACAGGCCACATCTTCAGGTCCAGCATAGCAGTGATCAGCAGGAGCAGCTTGGAGTCCAGTCTTCTTCAGCTCCTCCACTAAATCAGCTAACATGGTGTTTTTCTCCAGGACAGGCCTCGGTGTGAAGGTCTGTCTACACTGAGGGCAGCTGTAGATTCCTCTCTCCTCCTCTTTGTCCCAGTGGGTGTTAATACAGCTCTTACAGTAGCTGTGTCCACAGCCAGTAGCCACCGGATCCTTCAGTAGATCCAGACAGATCGGACAGCAGAATCTTTCTCTGTCCAGTCGATTTTCTTGCTGCTCCATTTCAGCTGCTGCCAGAGACTGTTGAACAGATTCACTTCCTCTGAACAGAAACAGATCTCTGCTCCTCCCCCTCTCGTTCACTCCCTGCAGTAACTCAGCTCCCACAGTTCACAGCTTGTTGTTCACTGGTTCTTACACTTACACACATGTGAAGGGAGGAGACACAGACATATCCTGACTGGGAGGAGCTGGTTGTGTTTGAGGATGAAGTTGTTGGTGTTTCAGGATTTACTGCATTTCACAGCGGCCTGTTCTCACCTGGTGTTAAGAGGAGATTCAGTGAGAGGCAGAGTGTGTTATTATATTTTTATATTTGAAACTTGATATTTTGCAGTTTAACCATACATTTTATAGAAATTTCTAGAAAAGAGAAAAACAAACAAATACAGGCAGTTCAAAGTTTAAGGTTTCAGAAATGTTTTGAGTATGTGTAAAGAAAAATGCAAATCTTTTCTATAAATTTAAAGTTGTCATGTTGATACATATCCACTTAAAAACCGGATACCAATGAGTGTATATACAGTATATCGATGTATATACACAATATATCGATATATAAGTGATGAGGTTTACTATAATATAGGCTAGGCTATAAATATTGCATAGTTATTTAGTATTTTTATTCAGTCTTTTTAGTCAGCATTGTAGTCAGCAAAGTTGCTCGGCCCATGAAGCCAGCATTTAGCAAAGAGTGGAAAGGCTCCTGATTCTGTGGCTGTTACAAGTGATCGGCTTTCTGTTGACTCTTTTCTGTCTTTTGAAACAATATTTCATCTACAGTTTTTGTCTCATTTTTTTCCACATTACATGATCTAATTAAGAAATATTTGAATACTGTGTATGGTAATCTAACAGCTAGAAATGATGTGTATAACAAAAAAATTACAAAGAATCCTCTTTACAACAGCTTGTGCACCCCTAGTGGCGCATGCACACCACTTTGGGAATCCCTGATTTAGCTTAATCAAGTGACCACGAGGCAATGAATGTTTTTCAGAATGATCACACATTTGTAACTGTACTTTTATCAACCAACTCTTTTTTGGTTGATTGAAAATAATTGGACAACATCGGCCTTTGTGCTGAGGTTTGTCACGTGGTGTATTTCACATGATTGGAGCAGCACAGCTCGAGTTGGCCGCCTGAACTAGCTCGCAGGCGTCGCTCCATTAATGTCAAGGCCTTAAAATATAAGAAGTACATATATATTTATTATTATTATTATTAGGGCCCGACACCAAACAGTATGAGGCAGTGGGAGCCCCCCTACTGAAATTGTAAGGATTATTATTATTATTTTATTTTTTCAGGCAAATTACTTAGCTTTTTGAGGGCTTTAATTTTAGTTTGTATTCTCATTTTCTGCCATGTCTAAGCTCAGTCATTAATGTTTTCTGCTGTGCACTTGATTTTTCTATTTTCAATTATTATTGGTCAATTTTTTGATTCTTAATAAAGTGGATTAAGACAAAGTTAAAAGGTGGAGACATTTGTTTTTCACTGAGACGATGATTTCATGTAATTCCTCTTTTCCGGAGTTGTATTTTATTATCGGGTCTTGGATTTTGTTTTAAAGATTACACAAATGCAAGTTCACCACCAATCGATTCTTTCTTCCATTTGCTTTTCAGTGTCCAACTCTGAGCTGTCCTCAGTGTCTCTGAGCTGTCGTCAGACTTGTGCACTTCAGAGAAAACTGACTACATTTGGAATAAATCCAAAAACATCGGACCTGCTGAGGAAGTTTAATTATCAATGTATGAGATCAAACTCTTACTCTGCAAATGGTGAATAAGAAGTATTTGATCTTTCATCACAGTCAAGTGGAAATCTGAAAATCTGGAGAAAACTGGAATGACAGACGATGAGAAATGTGTCATTTTAAAAGAGCACTTTTATTAGAACTTGAGTATTTCTGTGATCTGCCCTGAAAAGACAAAGACTGAATTTCAGGAGGAAAATAGCTCCAGTGACTCTTGTTCAGTGATTTCATGGACACACAATCAGTTTGTTTCACCTCCGTCTCACATGTGGAAAAGAAAAGAACAAATTATCAGCTCATTGATGAGGATCAGGATCAACACAGGTTCTAAAACATCACACAACCTGATTTCTACTTTGATTTAGAAAACAACAGCAACATTATTTCTTTCAAACACATTCATGTCAGCGTCATTATAGATTTCTGTCTAAAGTGAGAACTAAATATGTGTGATAAAGGAAGGTCAGTGTTTGATGACAGCTGATCTCTGTGCGGAGTGGAAACGTCACCACGACGAACTTTGATCAACAAACATGGACACAAAAAAAGTTAAAGATTTACAAACAGAATCTAAATCACTGCTTTTAATGACTCGAGTCTATTTGAGTTTACAGAACTCAGCTGTAGATCCAGACCAATAAACCCCAACTCCAGCATAGAGAGGCTGATGAGTGAACGTGGTCTGGACTCTGTGGAGGAGAGTCATGGTGTCAGAGACGCTGTAGAAGGACAGAACACCTGCACTGTGATCCAGGTACACTCCTACTCTGGAGGACACAGGACCTGACACTGGAGTAAGGATGTTGTTGTAATAAAAGTTATAACTGTTTCCATCACAATTTAACATCCAAGATTTATCATTGTATCCAAACCCATCTTCAAAAATTGAAATTGCTCTCCTGATATTCTTGTATGTGACTGCTACTTGAACTATTCCTCCCCCCCCCAGCCCCACCTCCACCTCCCAGTAACAACGTCCAGTCAGGCTCTCTCTACTCAGGACCTGAGACCAACCAGTGAATCTGTCTGGCTGATCAGAATAAGACTGTTCTTCTCTCATATATGTTACTTTTCTGTTTCCCTCAGATAATAACAGACGTTTGTGTGCTGTGTTTGGATCCAGTGTGATTTCCTGTGAATATCTTAGGAAGTCAGCTCTGGTCTCTGGCTCTGGTTGACGCAGTAAAACATCCACTTGAGACACAATCTGTAAAATCTTTGTCTCTGTCTCACTCAGAATGTCCTGTAGTCGACCTCTGACCTGTGACACAGCTGCTGTCACGTCCTCAAAATTCCTCAGAGAACGGATCCTGATGCTGGATGAGTGTGTAGATTCACTGAGTGGTGACAGTGAGGGGTAGTTGTGTAGAAACTGGTTGTGATCCTCTGTGTCTGAGAGCTGCTTCAGTTCATGGTCTTTCCTCTTCAGCTCAGTGATCTCCTGCTCCAGTCTCTCCTGAAGCTCTCTGACTCGACTCACTTCAGTTTCCTGCTGGGATCTGATCTGCTGCTTCACATCAGAGCTTCTTTTCTCCAGCAGACGGATCAGCTCAGTGAAGATCTTCTCACTGTCGTCCACTGCTTTATCAGCAGAGCCATTGACGGCCTCCTCCTCCTGTTGAAGCAGCTTCACGTCTTTCTCTGTGTCCTGGACTCTTTGCTGGATGGTTTGTCTCCTCAGCCCGAGCTCTCTCTGCCTCTCAGTCCTTTCTACTGCAGCTGACACTATGTCGTGGTCTTTATGTTCATCCACAGAGCAGAGAGAACAGATACACTGCTGATCAGTGCGACAGAACATCTTCATCACCTCGTCATGACGAGAACAGATGTTCTCCTGGAGCTTCTCCGAGGGCTCCACCAGCTTGTGCTTCTTAAATGCAGCTGATTGAAAATGAGGCTGGAGGTGTTTTTCACAATAAGAGGCCAAACAATTCAAACAGGACTTGAGAGCTTTCCGTTTTCTCCCAGTGCAGAAATCACAGGCCACATCTTCAGGTCTAGCATAGCAGTGATCAGCAGGAGCAGCTTGGAGTCCAGTCTTCTTCAGCTCCTCAACTAAATCAGCTAACATGGTGTTTTTCTCCAGGACAGGCCTCGGTGTGAAGGTCTGTCTACACTGAGGGCAGCTGTAGCTTCCTCTCTCCTCCTCTTTGTCCCAGTGGGTGTTAATACAGCTCTTACAGTAGCTGTGTCCACAGCCAGTAGCCACCGGATCCTTCAGTGGATCCAGACAGATCGGACAGCAGAATCTTTCTCTGTCCAGTCGATTTTCTTGCTGCGCCATTTCAGCTGCTGCCAGAGACTGTAGAACAGATTCACTTCCTCGTTCACTCCCTGCAGTGACTCATCTCCCACAGTTCACAGCTTGTTGTTCACTGGTTCTTACACTGACACACCTGTGAAGGGAGGAGACACAGACATATCCTGACTGGGAGGCGATGGTTGTGTTTGAGGAAGAAGCTGTTGGTGTTTCAGGATTTACTGCATTTCACAGCGGGCTGTTCTCACCTGATGTTAAAAGGAGATTCAGTGAGAGGCAGAGTGTGTTATCATATTATTATATTTGAAACTTGATATTTTGCAGTTTAACCATTAAATTTATAGAAATTTCTAGAAAAGAGAAACACAACCAAATACACGCAGTTCAAAGTTTAAGGTTTCAGAAATGTTTTGAGTATGTGTTGATACATATCCACTTAAAAACTGGATACCGATGAGTGTATATACAGTATATCGATGTACAGCCGTGGCCAAAAGTTTTGAGAATGACACAGGTATTGGTTTTCACAAAGTGTGTTGCTTCAGTGTTTTCAGATCTTTTTATCAGATGTTACTATGGTATACTGAAGTATAATTACAAGTGTCAAAGGATTTTATTGACAATTACATTAAGTTTATGCAAAGAGTCAATATTTGCAGTGTTGACCCTTCTTTTTCAAGACCTCTGCAATTCACCCTGGTATGCTGTCAAATAACTTCTGGGCCGCATCCTGACTGATGGTAGCTCATTCTTGCATAATCAATGCTTGGACTTCGTCAGAATATGTGGGTTTTTGTTTGTCCACCCTCTTCTTGAAGATTGACCACAAATTCTCAATGGGATTACGGTCTGGGGAGTTTCCTAGCCATGGACCCAAAATTTTGATGTTTTTTTCCCCGAGCCACTTAGTTATCACTTTCGCTTGATGGCAAGGTGCTCCTTCATGCTGGAAAAGACATTGTTCCTCACCAAACTGTTCTTGGATGGTTGGGAGAAGTGGCTCTCAGAGGATGTTTTGGTACCATTGTTGTGCAATAATGGTTAGGAATGATACCATAAGCTAGTGTGCCTTTAGGCGTTCAATAAATTTGGTTATCAAAAATAGAAAATAAAACATTAATATTTAACATATTAATATTAAATCATAACTTTAGTTTGACTAAGTTCTCGCGGGGCACCACCCTTCATAGAAGGGAAAGATAGCCAATTTATTGATTAAGATCAGTCTCATTTAGATGTAGTTCACTTAGAAATCTTAATATTTACTATTAAAGATTATATAATGAACAGTTAAGGTTTATAGAGTTCTTGACAGTGTAGAGGTTGGCAAACTTCACTTATGCAACATTAATGACAGGACAAGGTTAAAAGAAAACATTTATTATAAACATAATAAAGTATTGAAACACAAGTCACTAACAATATGTGCTAACTAACAAAGATGTGTGTGTGTGTGTGTGTGAGGGTCTCTCTGGTGGCTAACAAATAGAGTCACACCTTCCTGTGGTCTTTTAAGATCTCTAAGATAGCAGGCCCCCCCCTCCTTCTGGTCGGGGGACGTAGCTAAGTAGGTGAAGAGATATGCGGGGTCTGTGAGAATGCTAATCAGAAAATGGCAGGGTCTTTGTAGAGCTCAACTCACATTAACCTTGATTTAACTTGTAACACAATATCACCACATATATCACACTTATAAACACCACACAGAATCAAATAAACAGTCTTGCTTAGCCTAGTAAAATTATTAAGCCCAGATTAGGTTACCAGTCCAGGGACAGGGAGAAAGTTGCTGTGCAGTTCGGTTAGCAGTTCTGGCTTTTGAAGTCTCTGGTTCGTGTGGTCCCTGCTTCCGCGGTTCTGTTGAGCTGTGCAGTTCAGTTGCTTATTGAATCTGTAGTTCTTACCTGCAGGACACCGAGTCGCTGCAAGGAGTTTAGAAGAAGCTTGAGATGCGTGGAGGTTTTCTTGAGAAGATGAGCTGGAAGCTCGACCTTTGACCTCCAGTTGTTGGAAAGAGAATATTTGAGCTGGAGGAATCCGGTTCCTCCACTCGCCGATGCAGGAGGAAAGGCCAGCGGCCTGCTGTCCTCAGTGGTGGTCGGTGGAGAAGAGCGCTGCTGGAGCAGCCTTCGGCCCTCCGAGGGATTGGAGAAAGAGGAAGACTTTGGGGGAGGCCTGCTATTATATAGGCCCAGTGGCCGCCAGGTCATGTGGCCAGATTTGACCAATTGGCAGCTGATCCTGGTAGAAATTCGCACCTATGTGCGAAGATGCTGAAACAAAGGGGACATGTTGCCTCCTGGGAGACGGAGTTATTTGACCTTCTCAGGACAAAGAGAACACATTGCACTCTGGGAGATTGAGTATTCTCCAGCCCATGCGGCTTGTGGCTTTCTCAAGACAAAGGCCATGTGCTCTCAGGTTTTGACTTCCAATACAGGCCTGAAAGAGAGGCCTGCCTATTTGCACAAAAACCATGTCCCAACACCATTCTTTATTCATGGCTGTGTTCTTTGGCAAAATTGTTAGTGAGCCCACTCCCTTGACTGAGAAGCAACCCCACAGATGAATGGTCTCAGGATGCTTTACTGTTGGCACGACACAGAACTGATGGTAGCGCTCACCTTTTCTTCTCCAGACAAGCTTTTTTCCAGATGCCCTAAACAATTGGTAAGGGGATTCATCAGAAGAAATGACTTTACCCCAGTCCTCAGCAGTCCAATCCCTGTACCTTTGACAGAATATCAGTCTGTTCCTGATGTTTTTCCTGGAGATAAATGGATTCTTTGCTGCCCTTCTTGACACCAGGCCATCCTCGCAAAGTCTTTGTGTCGCTGTGCGTGCAGATGCACTCACACCTGCCTGCTGCCATTCCTGACCAACCTCTTCACTAGTGTTGCCCCATTCCTGCAGTTGAATCAACTTTAGGAGACGGTCCTGGCGCTTGCTGGACCTTCTTGGGCGCCCTGAAGCCTTTTTAACAATAATTGAACCTCTCTCCTTGAAGTTCTTGATGATCCGATAAATGGTAAATTCAGGTGCAATCTTACTGGCAGCAATATCCTGGCCTCTGAAGCCCTTTTTGTGCAAAGCAATGATGACTGCACGTGTTTCCTTGCAGGTAACCGTGGTTAACAGAGGAAGAACAATGATTTCAAGCATCACCCTCCTTTTAAAGCTTCCAGTCTGCTATTCTGTCTAAATCAGCATGACAGATTGATCTCCAGACTTATCTTCATCAACATTCTCCCCTGTGTTAACAAGAGAATCACTGACATGATGACAGCTGGTCCTTCTGTGGCAGGGCTGAAATGCAGTGGAAATGTTTTTTTGGGGATTCAGTTCATTTTCGTGGCAAAGAGGGACTCTGCAATTAATAGCAATTCATCTGATCACTCTTCATAACATTCTTGAGTATATGCAAACTGCCATTATAAAAACTGAGGCAGCAGACTCTGTGAAAATCTATATTTGTGTCATTCTCAAAACTTTTGGCCACGGGCCGATGTAGCATGTTTTATTTTTCCTAAGTCAAAAGACAATGTGACTTTTACAAGCTTTTCAAGATGGCGGCTGCATCAAATCAAAAGTTATTTCCATGATTCAGGGCTCGTCCGCTATTGGAAGTGATGAGGTTTACTATAATATAGGCTAGGCTATAAACATTGCATAGTTATTTAGTCTTTTTATTTAGTCTTTTTATTTAGTCTTTTTATTCAGTCTTTGTAGTCAGCACTGTAGTCAGCAAAATCACTCGTCCATGAAGCCAGCATTTAGCAAAGAGTGGAAAGGCTCCTGAATCTGTGGCTGTTACAAGTGATTGGCTTTCTGTTGACTCTTTTCTGTCTTTTTAAACAATATTTCATCTACAGTTTTTGTCTCATTTTTTTCCACATTACATGATCTAATTAAGAAATATTTGAATACTGTATGGTAATCTAACAGCTAGAAATGATGTGTATAACAAAAAAATTACAAAGGATCCTCTTTACAACAGCTTGTGCACCCCTAGTGGCACATGCACACCACTTTGGGAATCCCTGATGAAGCTTAATCAAGTGACCACGAGGCAATGAATGTTTTTCAAAATGATGACACATTTGTGACTGTACTTTTAAGTTGTTCTTTGATTTACGACATTATGTCTAATCTTATAAAGCTGATAAACAGTAGACCTGGTGAAGGTCTGTGTGTTGGCATTGTTCAGAACATGTAAGCATGCTAACAATACCATTTATCTCAATTCGAGCCTCGTTTAGCTTCTGCTATCAAAACCAACCCAGCATTTTAAGAAATAGCTGTTGTGTTGTTTCTTCTCAGGTATACAAGGACACACACGGGGTGATTGATATGTTCTAAAATAAAGATGTTAAAACAAATGAATGAATTAAAAGTTTCCACTCTTAAAGAATGAAAACTTCATGAGGGAGAAAACCACAGAAGAAGAAGTTGCACATGTGCTCGCAGACGTCCGCCATCTAGTTTACATTATATGATATATTTCTTAGATGAAATGTTTAAATTATTTTTATTTTCAGACCTGTTGTCTATATAAAATAAAAATAAAATGTGACAAAGGAACTCAGGGCACATATCCCGGGACTATCTTTTCGATCTGCACTAAATTGCACACACTCATCTCCTTCAACATCTATGAATTTTACCTTAAATTAATGAAAGTGTTGAAAAACAACCTCTCAATCATCTCTCAATGTTGAAGAAAGTAAAACAAATAACCTTGCGGTGTAACAACCTTTGTTTATTTTTTTGTAACAATATTCCTTACAAGAACATTTAATCAATGCTGATGATAAGGTCAAATAACAATGAATACAACAAAGTAATTCCCTCGTGTAAAAATAAATATGATTGACATTATAAACAAATATTAAAATGATTACAAATCAAAATGGAAGTGCAAAGAATAAAGAACTCCAATTAAATGAAAAGCAATAATGCTAATAGTGCAAATCTTGTCATTAACTATATATTGTAAAGGAACTGTATAGATTTCTTTCATCTACTGTACCTAACATTGAGGAGAGTAAATATGATAAAGGGAACAATAAGTGTAGCTGTACGTGTGTGTGCAAGCGTCTACATTTGACTATAGACATGTTGTTTTGTAGTGTATCGTGTTCTTATTATTATTTCAGATCACTTACCAGTTATTAGATGATTAAAGTAAAATGGATGTAGGATATATACAGTTGGTGTTGCAGATATATCTGAAACTACTCAATCACATGAGTAAACATGTCATCCATGCAGTATTCCTGCATGCTGGTGGATTCCTTGCCCTTTTCTTGTCGTCTTTTTCGCCCTCCATCTCTGTCTCCTGCCAGCTGCAGCCAGCGCTTTATGAATCGCTCGATCTCCTCATCCACGGCGTCCTTGCAGAACGAATTCTGTCGGACTGCATCTGCGGGAGAGGAGGGAAGTAGGTCAAGTTTGAAAAGAGGTTACTGCACCCACCGCCTGCCTTTCTAGGGCAACCTAATTTCTCTAGTCCCCCCCCCCTGCCACCTGGACACCGAATTCCACTTTCCCCCCCCCAAGGTTTAGAGGAACGTTCTTGCTGCAGCACACTCACTGATGATGACTCTTTTGATGGTAAGGTTCTCTATCTTCTGCTTGTTATTTCTTCCCCTCCAGTTGATGTTTTTGGCCAAAGTGTTGGTAAAGAGCTTGGCCATTATCCTCCAGACGCTCTCTTTGGTCGTCATCCCCCCAGACAGGCCGAGGTACGAGATCTGGAGAGTGGACATTACTTCATTTGTTGTATGCAGTGTGTAGCATTCTACACAAAATAAAATGTCAATGTCCATTGAAGGTTTTAAACAAGGCAAAATGTCTCCAGGGGAAATAGTAAGAGCTGGAACATTTGAAATCAGTGATTCGTGTCTTAATATTTTCGATGAAAGAAATAGCACATGACTCATTAAAGGACTTAAAAATGTAAGTTGTAACCTATCATTCTACAATCAAGATACACAAAACATAAAAGGACTTCGTAGTAATCAGCAGCCTCAAGAGCTTCAAACTGGGAGGAGCTTGAGATATGTCTGCAGATTAGAGTTTGATAGAATAAAATATGTCTAATTCCAGTGTTTATTAATGAAAATCAGCCATACAATGTGAGGAATGAGGGTCCTATGCTACTTTCATTATCCTTATCACATGTCACAGATTGTTACCATCCTTTTCTTCAGCTCTGGCTCGGCAGAGAGCCTTTGTTCCAAACATCTCAAGTCCTGCACCGACTGGAGCGGAAGGGGAAGCGTGCCGACATCCGGAGGCTCAGAGAGCGGCGCTCCGGGGGAATTTCCTGACTGCAGTATTTGAAGGACAGTTGTGTTTTGTTGCTTGATGGTCTCCAGTGAAACAAGGACTTCGAGAAGTATTGCTTAAAAAAAAACAGAAGATCAAACACGACAATAAATGTCAGTGTTTGTTGACAGGAACAAGACAACATTTTATTCATTTAACTTAGCTTTATTGTGCAGCTCTTTCGTCCTCTCTGGTTGTTTTAAATCCATTTCATAAATACAATTGATTTTTCTTAAAACATGGAATTACTAGTGATAATTAATTTTTTACTCTTACGGTCACATGTAGCTTGTGGGGTTGTCATGGTGATGTATGTCGGACATGCTAGCGGCTCTTGTGCATGTAACCTTGAAGTTATTGAGCCGTTGCTGCTCTGCCAGTGCAGCTGTGTTGAGCCGATATCGCTCAGATTGTCATTCAGAGCAGTTGTTTTTCGGGCAGATGAATAAGTCACACAGGGTTTCTTCACAACAACAACCTCTTCCTCCATCTCGGGTTGGCGGCATCCGTTTCTTTCCCTGGATTCAAAATAAAGAGTTTGGAAGTTGGTCGATGACATCTGACTGGTTTCCCTCTGAGCCCGTTATAAAACCTTTAGAAGGAAATAATCTATACCTCCCTCTCCTTTTCAGATTGGCAGCAGGTTCGTCTTCCTCTTCTGTTGTCGTCGTCGGCTTGTTCATCTGAGAATTTGCAGTTTCTGCCACAAATTCAACCCGCGTGTCTGCAAGTGGGCATTTGAATATTGTTACATCAGGGATCAAAAACCAAATCCACTGATCTGGTCACGTTTATTCACCTTGTTCACTTATTCTAAGATCAACTTGTGTCTGAAAAAGTAGTTCCTACTGTTAAGGTTTGAGCAAGTCCCCAGGAAATCAATGAAAGTCAATTTGTCAACGTAATGTCCTCTCAAGTCATGGAGACACAACTTGTGCCTGCGTGTGTGAGTCGTCATGGTAAATTGTGGTCTTGGAGACACCTTCTGTAGCAGGAAATGCCACAGAGGTGGTTTTGAGCCCTCTGGTAGGAGGTTATTCTATGCATGTGTGTATTTGTGTGAATACTGAGTATATATCATAGTTGGATTATGATGTGTATTATTTATTTGATTTCAATTCAATTTTAAACACATGTAAAGTGTCTTTGTTGTAACCTTTGTTGAAATGAATATAAAATATAAATCTGAAATCATCGCAGTGTTTATTGCAGCCACTGGGGCCTTTTCTATAAACACCCCGAGGTCGTTCCCCACAGATACGACAGCAGCTTACTTTTCAATGCAGCTGTTTCTTGACGCTGATGTTTGGCTCCACCAGCCTCCTGCTGGTCCAGCAGACTCCCCTCACACACCTCCCATTTAATGACCGGCTCCAGGTCGGAGGGCTCCTCTTTGATCACGGAGGTGATGCATCCAGCCGCTGCTCCACCCTCCAATGAAGGAGCTCCATTCTGGGCATGTTGGTGGGGAAAGGCCTCTGCTGTGTCATGGGGCTTCGGGGAAAGGTGAGTGGTCGTTGCTCCACCCGCACCTGATGAACAGATAAACGAACATAGAAGTAAGTGGGTGGAGATGTGTCAACTCAGCTACTTAATTCCACCGACGCATGTCTGTCTGTCTGAATGTGGAACGGATATCTCGTGAACCGTGTAAATAATTAAATGTATTGTTAATGATCCACAGAAGTGCAGTGTCCATTTTGATGCCATTTGGACACATGATATGTTCAAAATTGATAAAAAATTTATAAACAGGCAACCAGGGCTCTGTAACAGTCAGTGGGGGCGGGGGGGCAGCGTGTCTGTGGTCGGCGGTTGAAGGTCAAACTGAGTCAAACTGAGTCAAACTGGGTCAAACTGAGTCAAACTGAGTCAAACTGGGTCAAACTGGGTCAAACTGAGTCAAACTGGGTCAAACTGAGTCAAACTGAGTCAAACTGGGTCAAACTGGGTCAAACTGAGTCAAACTGGGTTAAACTGGGTCAAACTGGGTTAAACCGAGTCAAACTGAGTCAAACTGAGTCAAACTCACCTCAGGATCATTTTGATGATTTGATATTTTTTATCACCATATTAGACTGAAAACATCACTTCCTGTTTGGCCAATTTGACTTAAAAGTAAAAGCACAATTTCATTTTGTGCTTCATATTGAGTTGAATTTCAGAGCTTATATTTTGAAAAGTTGTGAACTTGGGTCTGAAGTTTGTGTCGGCTGCTGAACAGACCTCTGACTAAGTCGACATGTATTGTATGAAAAATAGCCTCAGTGGAATAAATCATTCAAACTCACATATAGACCACACACATGAACGGCAATAAAGACAATTTTGTTACATTTTAAGAAAAAACCTTCTATAAAAACTTCACTGCAGATAAACCTGGAAGGATGAGCACAACGTTCTCTGACTTCAAGCTGCAGCACACAAACAATAACAGAGTGGCATATATTATAGAACTGTTTGAGGAGGAGTCGAAACCACCAAGCGCTCTGACTCCAGGCTCCCTCCTCTGCACCTCCTCCTCCTGGTCTGACCCACCACAGGCTGCCTCCTCTGCACCTCCTCCTCCTGGTCTGACCCACCAGAGGCTCTTACTCCATGCTCCCTCCTCTGCACCTCCTCCTCCTGGCCTGACCCACCACAGGCTTGGACTCCAGGCTGCCTCCTCTGCACCTCCTCCTCTTTGTCTGACTCAACACAGGCTCTGACTCCAGGCTGACTCCTCTGCACCTCCTCCTCCTGGTCTGACCCACCACAGGCTCTTACTCCAGGCTGACTCCTCTGCACCTCCTCCTCCTGGTCTGACCCATCACAGGCTCTTACTCCATGCTCCCTCCTCTGCACCTCCTCCTCCTGGCCTGACCCACCACAGGCTTGGACTCCAGGCTGCCTCCTCTGCACCTCCTCCTCTTTGTCTGACTCAACACAGGCTCTGACTCCATGCTCCCTCTTCTGCACCTCCTCCTCCTGGTCTGACCCACCACAGGCTCTTACTCCATGCTCCCTCTTCTGCACCTCCTCCTCCTGGTCTGACCCACCACAGGCTCTTACTCCAGGCTGACTCCTCTGCACCTCCTCCTCCTGGTCTGACCCACCACAGGCTCTGACTCCAGGCTGCCTCCTCTGCACCTCCTCCTCCTGGCCTGACCCACCACAGGCTGCCTCCTCTGCACCTCCTCCTCCTGGTCTGACCCACCACAGGCTCTTACTCCAGGCTGCCTCCTCTGCACCTCCTCCTCCTGGTCTGACCCACCACAGGCTGGGACTCCAGGCTGCCTCCTCTGCACCTCCTCCTCCTGGCCTGACCCACCACAGGCTCTTACTCCAGGCTCCCTCCTCTGCACCTACTCCTCCTGGTCTGACCCACCACAGGCTCTGACTCCAGGCTCCCTCCTCTGCACCTCCTCCTCCTGGTCTGACCCACCACAGGCTGGGACTCCAGGCTCCCTCCTCTGCACCTCCTCCTCCTGGTCTGACCCACCACAGGCTCTTACTCCAGGCTGCCTCCTCTGCACCTCCTCCTGGTCTGACCCACCACAGGCTCTTACTCCATGCTCCCTCCTCTGCACCTCCTCCTCCTGGTCTGACCCACCACAGGCTGGGACTCCAGGCTGCCTCCTCTGCACCTCCTCCTGGTCTGACCCACCACAGACTGGGACTCCAGGCTCCCTCCTCCTGGTCTGACCCACCACAGACTCTTACTCCAGGCTGACTCCTCTGCACCTCCTCCTCCTGGTCTGACCCACCACAGGCTCTTACTCCAGGCTCCCTCCTCTGCAGCTCCTCCTCCTGGTCTGACCTACCACAGGCTCTGACTCCAGGCTCCCTCCTCTGCACCTCCTCCTGGTCTGACCCACCACAGGCTCTTACTCCATGCTCCCTCCTCTGCACCTCCTCCTCCTGGTCTGACCCACCACAGGCTGGGACTCCAGGCTGCCTCTTCTGCACCTCCTCCTGGTCTGACCCACCACAGACTGGGACTCCAGGCTCCCTCCTCTGCACCTCCTCCTCCTGGTCTGACCCACCACAGACTCTTACTCCAGGCTCCCTCCTCTGCACCTCCTCCTCCTGGTCTGACCCACCACAGGCTCTTACTCCAGGCTCCCTCCTCTGCAGCTCCTCCTCCTGGTCTGATCTACCACAGGCTCTGACTCCAGGCTCCCTCCTCTGCACCTCCTCCTCCTGGTCTGACCCACCACAGGCTGGGACTCCATGCTCCCTCTTCTGCACCTCCTCCTCCTGGTCTTACCCACCACAGGCTCTTACTCCAGGCTTCCTCCTCTGCACCTCCTCCTCCTGGTCTGACCCACCACAGGCTCTTACTCCAGGCTGCCTCCTCTGCACCTCCTCCTCCTGGTCTGACCCACCACAGACTCTTACTCCAGGCTCCCTCCTCTGCACCTCCTCCTCCTGGTCTGACCCACCACAGGCTCTTACTCCAGGCTCCCTCCTCTGCAGCTCCTCCTCCTGGTCTGACCTACCACAGGCTCTGACTCCAGGCTCCCTCCTCTGCACCTCCTCCTCCTGGTCTGACCCACCACAGGCTGGGACTCCATGCTCCCTCTTCTGCACCTCCTCCTCCTGGTCTTACCCACCACAGGCTCTTACTCCAGGCTTCCTCCTCTGCACCTCCTCCTCCTGGTCTGACCCACCACAGACTGGGACTCCAGGCTGACTCCTCTGCACCTCCTCCTCCTGGTCTGACCCACCACAGGCTCTGACTCCATGCTCCCTCCTCTGCACCTCCTCCTCCTGGTCTTACCCACCACAGGCTCTTACTCCAGGCTTCCTCCTCTGCACCTCCTCCTCCTGGTCTGACCCACCACAGACTGGGACTCCAGGCTGACTCCTCTGCACCTCCTCCTCCTGGTCTGACCCACCACAGACTGGGACTCCAGGCTGACTCCTCTGCACCTCCTCCTCCTGGTCTGACCCACCACAGGCTGGGACTTCAGGCTCCCTCCTCTGCACCTCCTCCCGCAGCAGCTTCACTTCCCTCTCACTTTGCTCCAACTTGCTCCCCAGCCTCCTGATCTCCAGCTCCTGCTCCTCCAGCCTCCTCTGGTACCCGAGCAGCATCCGGCTGCATGCGCCGCGCATCACCGCCACCACCTCCTCCACCGCCCCCCTGATTGAGCTCTCCACGGCCGCCTCCTCCTCCTCCTCCATCAGCAAACTTGGGGACAAACCCGGCGGGTTGTTGTGGCGGCTGCTGTCACTGCTCCTCATCGTCATGTCTGAGTGCACAGGAGGAAGGACTGTTAAAGAATGTCACAGAGAAATGAGCCACAGCTTGGGCTTGGAGTCCAGATGTTTGCAACTGTAACACACACACACACACACACATGCAAACACGCACACACATGCACGCACAGTGAGAGTCTGCTGATACACAGCTGCTCCTGTTTCGCTGCTTCTTCTCGGTGTTTTAAAGAGGTTGGTTAAAACAAAAAACAAAAACTGTTATGGTGCAATACCGCCACCAGCAGGTATGGAGTGTGAACCAGGATTTATAAAAGTCCAAATGAGAAAAACGTAGATTTGAAATAATACAAATAACTATGAATTAATAAATCCAATTATCATCATCAATTTGGCTGTCCTGAGGTAATGAAATACAATAAAAGTATGATATAAAAGATAACAAAGTGCAAACCTAAGTTTCAGAGCAGAGCCAACTTTTTATTTTTATTTACATCAATTTAACTTTGCAACATATATACAAGAACTGGTTGAGAACAAACAAAGTTTAATAGAGAAACATTCATGTGTTTGAATTGCTCTTTATTATGTACAGCACATCAGGAGCACCTGCTTCATCCCCTTTATTTTAAGAGCAGTGCCTTTTGCCCTCCCTGAAGAAAAACACTTGACACTTTCATCAACATTTCAATAATTGGAAGGTGGAGGACGACCCGGCAATTATCTAAAAGTATTTTTCTCAAGCCCAAAAAACCCAAACTAATCATCATCATGTCTTATCACGCCAGTTGTTTGTCTCCTTCAGGAGTCAAAGCTAATGGGACCAGTGGGCTCCCACAGAAGATGTGGGCGATGGTCTGGTGAGTCGACGCTGAGCATCGGTGTTGATTCCACACTTTTCAGGATGTCCCTACTTTTGCCCACTGTCATCCTTCCTCTATAAACCCTCGGCCCCCCGGACAAGATGTCAGATTTCATAGTTATCAGCTTCAATGTGGAAAGAATGCCCAACAAGTATAACTGGACATAAAATACAAACAAGGCAAATACAACATAGTTTGGCAAAATGCATAAAGGCCTGATTCTGACCCTCTCCTGAAATAACCAGCCGCTGTGATCCGTGCCACCAGGGAACAGGTTTTAACATTTCAAGCTCTCGTCCTCATGCTGTGGATCAGATGGAATATATGTGCTCTTCTTTCATCTGGACACTAAAACAGGAACCACACCCTCTGCTGTTTTGTTGAGGATGCAGTAATCTTTACAGTAACGTGGCGGCGAACTGGCCTCAACTGGGCTGTCTGGTAAACTGCACTCTGGGCTCGGGGTCAGGTCGTCGCAGCTGCAGCCAGAGTCAGTGCAGCTGCTCTCGAAGACGTCCTGAGGCGGCGGCAGCATCACTTCCCCTATGCTGCAACCCCAGACAGGGCCGGGGAGCCGAGTGTAAGAAGTGTCCCCTGCAGGATGGAAAGTGGTTACCGGCTGGGGCGCCACGGGCATCCCAGGTAAGCCCACGTAGGAGGTTGGACATTGAGGAAATATCAGTTGTGTCACTGCAGTGATGTGGACGTCCTGGTTCTCCTCTGGGTCCTTGGGTTCGGGTTTTGGTTCAACGGTCACACCATCGTTCATCAATATCTCGTCAGTTTTATACGGAAGTGCAAATTCACCTTGCGGTGAGAGCCATTCCTGTGAATACATGGACAGGAGGAATCATAAGGCTGGAAAGAGCTGCATGACTTATTTTACCAGCATAGTACATGGATCTTTAAAACAAATCTGGCATATTTAGGGGTTCAATATTTGCAGGTATGTATTCAACTGAATTCCATTCTAGCTGTTTGTGTTTGTGCCTTGATTGTTTCCCTTTATTAAATTATATCCTCATATGTAATTTTGTCAATCAATGTACTTCCACTGATAAACCAAAACAACTCCTGAGGTCTTGAACATATTGAATGCGGACGAGAGACGTCTGTGCAGCACTGTGTGTGTGTGTGTGTGTGTGTGTGTGGGGGGGGGGGGGGTCACCTTGAGGTTTCCTTCATGCTGCTGAAACAGAGGTTGAAAGAAAGGAGCGGGCGACGGCGTGTGGGACAGAGTTTTAATCTTCATTCTGTCAATCAAAGCAAATTATACAAATCATTATCCAGATCAGAGAGCATTGGTTATGATAGAGTTGAATTTTTTTTAAAGTGCACATAATTTACCTTGCAGCGGGGCTGTGGAACACAAATACCAGAACTCCCACAGCCACGCACACCGGGACCAGAAATTTGGTCAAAGTTATCATGATGTTTTCTTGTTCTGAGAGAGATTCAGGAAATAATTCAGCATTAGTGAGTCAGGGGTTACAGTGGAACTGACATTTAGGGGTTTTCATGGTTATTCCACAAAAGCAGTAGAGTGGGTTTTGGTCTTTGAGACTGACTCATGTCTTTCATACTATAGTAACTGTATATCTCAATATATGTAATAACTGAGATACACAATAACTCAGAGACTCACACATAAGTACAACACGAGAGGAAGCAGACTTCTGATGTTTATCAGTACATGTACATGCATCATTCATAGTCAGTGCCATGAAGACTAAAGAAATAGTATGATTTTACCTTCTTGCACTTTGTTTTTCCAGCATATCTGTGGACTCCATTCACTCCAATTGGCTTTAAAATCTCTCACATTCACCTGAGACCTCACTCGAGTGCAGTATGTAGCATGGGCTTCAAGTTGTATCCGTGGAATCGATACAAAGTTCTCACGGGTGGGAAGTTTCTGGGGAAACAATCAGAACGTTGATCTTACATCTGCAGCGAAACCCGGCTTCACAGTTTGTCTGTTTGTGACAGTGGATCTCTCACCTTGCTCTCACTGTTGGAAGATTTCTCGAGGAGGACTTCGTAGTCGAGGAAATCGCCAATGTGCCTATGGCCTTTATACATATTTTTCCAGGTGATGTTGAAAACCTCTGGTGTTTGTTGGACATCAACTTTATCCGGGGGTGTCAGCTGAACTGATCACAAACAGAGATCGAATCATATTTTCATATATAGAATTCTGTCTACTACGTACAGTACAAAGATACTACCTAACATGTGCTGTTGAGTATCTCTCCTGAATAATACTTGTCATAATCCTACAATGTGCTATTATCTCCGCAAGGAGTTTGTGTTTATGTCCATTGGTTTGTTTCTAAGCAGAATTACGCAAAAACTTCTAAACAGATTTCCAAATAATGCATGGAATTTGAAAGAAGAAATCCGGCATAGGGGACTAACATCTATGAGTGTGTGCACATTGACCTGGATCCAAATCCAGATGTGGATCTAATGGATTCAAAAATGGTTGAGTAGCTGAGATAATGTAGAGTCAGTTTATTTGTAGCTTCAATAGTTTTAAAACTATTTCCAAAGCAGCATTATGGATTTAGTGCAGAAGGTCTTTACATAGAAACATCTTTATTGTCATTATAACCAGGCACAATGAAATTGTAAGTGGCTTCTCTCTTCAAAGAAAGTTATATATATAAAAGTGTAAACATATAGAAAAGTATAAGCATGTAAATAAAAACTGTAAAAACAGTAGTAGCAGCAAGAACATTTTACATATATAACTATACATAGAACGAATATGACATATTTACAAATAAGCCTAGTGCAAAATGACAAAAAAAAGGCTTTCTGCATGTGTGTGTACATGTGCAAGTCCCCAGATATCAAATACTCACAACTGCATGCATGCACACACACACACGTGTCACACAAGGTCACAAAGTCACATACGGTCAGTGTGAAGTACAATAAAATCAACTCACTGTTTTTGTAAGGTATAAATCCCTCGATGAGTGAACGGCAGCCGGAGTCAGTACACAGTTGCACGTTGTACTGAGTACGAGAGCTAAAAATGACAGTGAGTACCTTGCAGACACAACTATAAGTGTGATTCTTGAAGATGAGTGGACAAGTGGAAATTTCATTGCCTCTCCTAAAATAAAAAATAAAAAACCTTATTAACATGTTTGGTTGTTACATGACGCATGAACACAAACATTAAGAATCCAACATCTTCATTAACTTATATGAATGTGGAAGAAGTGCAGTTACTTGATTTGTGTGAACTTCAGGCTGTAGGTGGTGTTGGCCGGTGCCACAGGATCATCAGTGATCTTCAACACGCATGAGATGTTTGTCCAGTAGGAACTCACACAGGAATATCTATCAACTACAAGTGAGGGAGAGAATATCATGTAGATTTGGACATAATTACCTATTCCCAGTGGTGGGATGTAACAAAGTACATTTACTTAGTTACTTCACTTTAATGCATTGAGAATTAGGCTACACTAATAATATTACCATGTTAATTTCAAGCGGGGAAGAATAAAGTTTCATAAAATGGAATAACTCAAGCACAGTGAGTTGAGTAACTGTGAGTAAACCCCCAACTGTGGGGTAGTAATATTTTTACTAGTAGTAATATTTGTACTACCCCACAGCCTGGGCTTTACTCATCATTTACTGAAGACGTGAATAACAACTTGACATTTCAACATTTCCCGTCTGCTCTGTGGTTTGAAGACCACGCAGGACGTAGGATCCAAGTGAAATTATATCTGCTGTGAGATGCCTTGTTTTATCATCTCTGTGTCCAGAGAGCTGAGCCTCACCTGTGAAGCAGCTGCTCACAGCGAGGATGCTGGAGCACCAGCACACGAACAGGAGCTGCGGACACTTCATGTCTCCATGGAGATGAGTACCACTCTGTCAGACAAGAGTAAAACATCACTTTGCAATTCATCTTGAGTTCTATGTGTGTCCATCTCTACTGGAATTCAACACATTTATCATTCCAGTCCACAGTAGCAAGAATCAAAGTCAAATAAAGTGAAATATAACAATTGATTAAGTTAATCTTCTAGAAAAAGACAAGAAAGTCGATATAGTTGTCATGATGGTAGAGAATGGAAACGTGCTGTTACCTGAGGGGCTGCCCTGGTGCTGCTGGTGGCTCTCACACTGAATGAGATGAACTGAGGTTCAATTTATTATCAGTTGCATCACAGGAAGTGAAACCTGTGATTTTTTTTTTTTTTTTTTTGTGTCATTTCTGGTTCATTTTTTCATGCTTTTCTACAGAATCATTTTTGTTGAAGTTAATAATTTATATATTTTGTCTGGAAGAACATGCATCAGCTTCTCTAATCATGATTCTTTCTTTTATTTTGACATCTGCAGGCACAGACTGAGCACACAGAGCACGAAGGAGAAGCAAACACCACAACACTCAAATCCAACTTAATATTTACATGGAATTTAAGACAGATAAAACAGAATTAGAATAATAGAGTGCAGATCTCTAATCTCTCTTAATCCACATCTGCACCAAACTGTAATGGATTCATTAAAAGCCCAGGTCTCACCCCTCCACCAAATTTAGTGGAAATTCATTCAAGCATTGTCCTGCTAATAACGAAAGCAACAAACCAACAAATTAGAATGGCGCTGATTAGATCTGATACAAGTGCAAAAGCCAAACAATTCCCTCAAATTCAATAAAGCTGAATTAAATTACACACTCATATCGGTTCCCTACAGATGCCTCATCAACAACCATGAATTACTCGAAGTAAAGGCAAAAACATCATAGTTTCATAAGTTTAGTCTTTTTAAATCTTTTGCCAGTTCCTGCACTTGCAACTTCACAGTTCATGTACCACACGAACAGAACATTTGGTGAAAAAGGAGAAATTATATTAAAAATACACCTGGGAAATAATCATTGTTTTGAGAGATGAGGGACATTGCTCAAAACAGGACGGGTGGTTGCAGTGATGACAGATAATGGTCATTTACAAGAACGCTATCACACATCTTGATAAGGCAGCAAGAAGAAGCCTGAGAACATGAAGAGACGGAAACAGAATGACAAAGATATTATGCACAAAGCATGAGTGCAGAGTTTTGATCCTGTGTTGCAATGTCTAAGAAGTCCGGAGGGTCCCATGCAAATAATTACAGATGCTCATTGCTTTGTTATGACCTATTGATGGACAGATGCATTGAATGAGCATTTGAGAAACTCACCGCAAGAGACATGAAGGGAAAGACCAGTTTCAAACCATATTTAAACACAAACAACGATTACAAAACGAGAGAAGCTGACTCTATGCACATCATACAAAGTGCAGGGTTCAACATTTCAAGATGAACTAACTAGAATCTTCTATTAATTCAACGTCCATGTTTTAAATGCACGACCCACAGAACTCCAAACTGTGTCTGTAAAAAGGGAAAAGTCACAGTCCTGCATAAACGTAGCAGGAAAGATTATCATCACTGTGTTTCTCGCAGTTCACAGTCTGAGTTGCTGGCGTCCTCCTGAATAATGTTACATATCATCCACTGCCTCACGTAGTTTGAATTTGAGTTTTTTTGCTCCTGAAACAAGTCGGAGTCCAGGTGCTCGGCCGTGTCCGAGGCCCCGGGGCTGCTGCACTCTGCGAAGCCGCTGTCGATGGTGTCCAGGTCCACCCGAGGGTAGCCGTCCTCCGACTGCTCGTTGGAGGTGAAGGAGTCCAGGGAAATCCTCTCCGGCTCGTTGAACTCAGCACGTGGCTGAAAGTGTATTTTCCCCACTTCTGATAACACGATGGACATTTTGTTTTCATGCTCTGGTGACATCGCGCCTTGTCTGTCCAGCTGAGGTCCTTCTGAATCGTACCCAGCATGCTCGCTGTCGACCTCTTCGAAGGAACCGAAGCTTTCTGCGTCTTGGAAGCTGGCGAGGGAGTTCACGGAGCTCTGCGACATGGCTTCCTCCTCGTACTCCTCTCCGGACAGGGTGACCGTGTGGATGGAGACGTGTCCAGCCGAGTGGCCGGTGCCCTGCGAGCTGCCGTCGCCGTGGAAGGGAAGCAGCAGGTTGCTCTGAGGCTGCAGCACGTGGAGGAAGTGGCCGCCATTACTGGCCTGGTTGACCTCTCTGAAGCTCTTCTTCTCCTCGCTCCGTTGAGGGACGTCGTAGTGCTTCTCGTTCATCAGCTGCACACGAGAGTCCATCCGCAGGTAATCGTACTCGCTGAATAACGGCTTCACCCACTCCTGCAACAGAGCAAATGGAAGACATGAACTCAGAGTCTATAGAACCACAGGCACTGTGCATGTCTAAAGGAATATAAAGAATGCAACATTCTGGGAAAGGTTCAGTTGTATAGATAATTGATGAATGGATGGATGAAGGTATAATGTGTTAATTAACAGGTGTGTGTGGGGGGGAAACAGGGGTTAAGTTAAGTTAACTGCGTGGGGGACAGGAAACTTCCAGGACGACTGAGGTGTTATTTTGTGATTTTATCACAAATGTTCCACTGCTCATCCAGAGTTGAAGAGCGGAGGCAGGATCTTAATGCATGACATTACCATAAGGGAAATAATACATGCAGTGTTAGCACCCATTATTCAAAATTATTATCCACCAACTCATTTTTGCACATACTGCAGGAAAGTATTGGCATTTTAACCACTTTCCATTAGATGTGAAGACTCATTGGAGTATGAGGAGCTGACATGAACATTTTCACGCTAAGCATATGTGATTTATAAGATACACTGCTGTGAATAACTGTGATCGCTTTACTTTGTTTCACTCTGGATGAGCAACTCTCCCACAAACACACACACACAGCTTCACAGCAGCTTATTAAGTGTGAATCTTCTGCAGCCACGTTTCGCCTACACGCAGAAAGGTGATGGCCAGATAAGCTTGAACCACACTCTCGATGCTCACGTCACCACTTCCTGACGGAAAAAAATCGACAGCATCACCGAGGCGTCTCTGGTGTGCTGAGGGAGAGACAGATAACGCAGGCTGCCGAGACCAAAGAGTCCTGCAAGAGCCTGGCACAGTTTATCGAGGTGATCCTGAAGATACCGTGTACAAAACACATAAAACGCCGGATGAGATAGTTCTGAAGAGCAAACAGGATTTGTACTCAAAGTGCAAACCTGCAGAAAAGCACCTGACGCTGAAGACGTGTTGTTCTTTCACTTGTTCAGATGTAAACTGACACATTTAAGTTATCATGAACTGTCATCAGTTGAAGTGTTTGATGACGGTGAGAATTCAGATGCCGCTATGAAAGAAAAACTCTGCAGCATCAGAATCAAATACATAAACTAAACTCCTTTGCAGCAGATTGTCTTTTGACCCCTTTTATTGGAAGTTTTTGATTTCTTAACGCTACCGTTGACCCCACATATGTTCTTCACGACTTCTATAATATCACGTGTTTTACATCGTTCACATATGCTTTTCTTGCACAAGCCACAATTAAACTAATATAACTACATATTAGTTTTATAGTTTGCATTTCACGCTGTGATCTCTTGTCTCCGCAATGTTTTCGTTTACACCGTCATATTTTGCTCCTATATATTGTGTTATTGTGTTAGCATATAACCGTGTGTTTTTATAGTTTTAAATACGCTGACTTTGATCTCTACTGTATTTCAGCATATTTCTACTTCTTCCCCTTCCACAACATTGAATGTTCTCAGGGGTATTTGCCGTAGTAGCACCCTCTGCTGGGAAATCTTTGTAACTGCAGAAAACTCCCCCACTGAAGGTGTTGGGTTTACTTGAGCTGAGCTGTCAGTAGTTTTTAAAGAATACCTCAATAACTGTAAACTCTACGAGTATACTGTATTATTATTAAAACTAATACTAGATTTATTTAGTGCTAGATGTATTTATTGCTCTTTATTTTCAGCTTAATCCCGATATAAATGTCCACATCACAGGTTTAGGATAAGTAGGATTCAACTGGTAACATTGGAATTATACAGTAAACTCTCAACCCTTGATGATAAACAATTTAAGTCTTTTGCCTTTGAATCTTCGACCCTGAGAACATGATCTAGTTTCAGCTGCTTAAAATCCAATACCTGTTTGTAGGTTGACACTCAGGTGGTTTATTTTTTAGGGGCAAAGTTCAATGTGACTATTTTTAGGCTGTTTTGACATTTAAGCCTGTTTCAGTAATCGTCTGTTTGGGTGTCGAACCGAGGGAAGATCATATATCAGGGGAAATAAACCAATGGTGGAAAAAAACATCATCGTAATCTGTGGCCGTATCAAATGATAACAGTCTTATTTTAGGTCTGAAACGATGACACATAAAAGACAGGGGAAGTTTCCACTGTGCTGTCATATAAAAAGATCCAACCACAGAGAAACCTCTTGAAGCCCCTGCACAAGGCGTCACTCTCAGCATCAGAGCCCTCACATGTGCTGAGGGGAAAGTCCCTGGAGACTTTGTTCAGGCCATATGTGCTGACAAGTCCCGGCAGCGACACCTGCTGGGCCGCTTTGAAAATTACACTCAACTGAGTTTATTTCACTTTCTTTCCTCGGCTGTGCCTCAGGAGGCAGAGCGGGTGGTCCTCTAACCACAGGGTCGCCGGTTTGAACCCCATCTACACCTTAAAGGATGCTGAGGCGTCCCTGGGCAAGAAGACTGAAACCCAGACGACTTTGCCGGCAGTGTAGGAGGGATGTACGATAGAGAAAGTGCTTGTGGAGTGTATGAATGTATCTGAATTGGTGGATGTGAGTGTTCATCAACCGTAGAAAAGTATAAATACAGATCATCGACCGTTACCTTGAAGTTTCCTCCGTGGTCGTGGTACAGAGGCTCGAAAAACAGGTTTGCTCTCGGGATGAACGTCACCACCTTGAGTCTTTTCGTCAAAAACCTGAAACAGACACCAAAAGATTTCAGAGGAAGGAAGCAAATAGACAAATGACATTTATTATTTAACTCAAAGGTGCAAAGGCTAAAGGCTGAAGCTTGATAAATCATAACCAGTCATTCTGATACTGCAAACAGACATTAATGTGAGCTGCTATGCACTGAAGCCAGAGACAGTCACATCTTAGACTAAAAATGATTCAGCTTTAAATGTTTTATGACTCAGTATATAATAATAATAAACCTTTGAGTGATTCAGGGTGTGAATCACAGGAGAAGTAACGTTTATTCTTGTTTAATCATCAGAATTTTACCATTTCCCCCCTATTTCTATGATTTCACAGCAGTTTTATGTGAAAATATGAACGTATGTCGCACTTTGTTTGCTTGGAACATGAGTCAGAATTGGCAGCGCTATATGATGCCACTGTGTCAATTCTGTGTTCATCTGCAGTGAGCGTTTCATTTCTGACTCAAGTGTCATAGGTCAGACGTCTGTATGAGGTGCAAATATCTTAATACAGTGGGAAACGATGTTGATTTGAAGACACTCTGACATTATTTGCTGTAAGAACATTGAATAATTTAGGAGTATATTGAGTATATCGAGAATATTGTGGAAATATGTTTCATATTTAAACATCTGGTGTTTTAAAAACAGCAGGGGGCATTTAAGGTCGTCAACAATAATCTCAGTACAATATGATTTCTCTCTGACTTCAGAATAATGTTTTACCAAGTGAAATCAATCTATTGCATAGACAGCACCACCACCATGATGGGAAATTTCACCTTTTACACCTTTATCGCTCTTTCGTTCTTTGCTTCTGAGGTGAAACAACAATATAAAACACCTCAATGCAGTAAAATGCAAAAACAACATCCCCACAAACTGAAACTTTCAAAATGGACCACGTTGCATTTGCTGCTACGAGTAACGATATTTGTTTTTAAAAAGAATCATAAAGTGATGCACTGAACCAAAGCAACGTTGGAAATCGTTATGGCTCAAAGAAGATCGCATCTCATGATATGTGAGTTCTTCTTCTTCTTGTAATTGGGTTTGCTCTCGGTGGTGTTCTCAGTTCTCTGACACTGCTCTGCATGACTTCCTATGTCTTTTAGCCAGAGCCGTGCAAAGTGCACATACGATGCTGCCGTGGTTTGTCTACTTGTGGGAGGTGATGCCCGGAAAGTGTCGATCGAAGTTGTGAGAAGAACTCATGCTAATCGTTTACAGGAAAACAAAGTGCTGGTGATCTCGAGGCTCAGCCTGCTTTCACTCTGCAGTTATTTATATGTACAATTGATTTAGATTCAGTGATGTGCAAGTTTAAAAGGAAATTAAACGTTAACCACAATTTACATCTTCTACTTTTCCAAATGTAATGATATCTGCAGGTTTCTACAAGTAGTAGTTGCAGGACTCATAGAAGTATTTCAAGATGGAATATGATTGATTGAATATATAGAAATGAAGTTGTTGTGCTTATGTGTGATGTTTTAATGTGATAAACTTCACTATATTTGAGAAATAAGGAAACATGGGCCACTGCATTTTTGGAAAGCAACTTCAGAAGTTATTAAAGGAGACCTATTCTTGACAATTTTAATTTGGGTTATTACTTAAAAAAGGGTTTTCATGCCCGAATGTTCAGAAATCCCTTTCCTCAAACTGTCCATTGCTGCTGCTTCTCTTCTTAGCCTCTTTTTAATCTGAAGCAAAACTTTCACATAAACATAAAAACCTATTTAACACACCAGAGGAAAGCGAATGTCTCCTCTAAGGTTCTGAAGGGGCCAACATACAACACAGAGAGAAACACAAAGTCACCCCAGTGTGTACAATACTCACAGTTTCTTGAAATACCACAAAAAGATGCAGAAGACAGGAATGATGGGGAGGAGAAATAGCCACGAATATCCATTCATCCCTGCACATGTACAGAAAGAAAACGGAGTCAAATAATGAAATGATTTGGATAAAGTTGATGATGTGATTGTTTCCAGGTGGATTTAGTTCTTTCACCTTCGTCCTCCACAGGATCTTCTTCTGTCCTCCAGTCCACGGCAGCGCTCCACTCGCTCCACGGACCCTGTTTGAAGTAGTTAGGGCACATTTGGGCCTGAACATCCACCGTGTAGTTGACCCCCGGCTGTAGTTCGCTGTGGGACAACGGGAAGTACTGTCGGTCCAAGGGTCCAATGGAATGAACCGGAGCCTGTCAGGAAGATGGCATGGGAGTTGTCAGGGGAGAAACTTGAACATTCAACGTCCTGCAACAGCATCGTTTCACCTTCTGTTTGTGATTTCTGACCTTTGACGGGTGTTTGCTCTCTCTTATGCGCAGCCAGTACCGGAGACAGTCGTTCTGGTTTTGGTTGTGGTGGGCCCAGGAGATGTTGTAGTATCCGTCAGTGTTCGTCACTCGAACGCCGGAAGGAGGCTGAGGTTTCACTGTGAAATTGAAAATGCACGCACGCCAATAAGAGAAGATATTTTTAGCTTTTGCCTGAATACTGGGGCTCAAGTAGGCGGGGGGGGGGTGTTTGCTACCTGCTCCTATCTCCACGAGAGCTCGCTAGAACAAAGATCAAAAAACTGGGGTTCTTCGCCGAACTCTGTCCTCGTCTCAGGTCCGGATCAGGGGGCAGATCCAGGATTCATTTTTTCAACTTTCAAATTTTTCAAGACTTTCCATGATTTCTCAAGAGAATAATTCATGGTTCTTGATGAAAACAATTGCAATAATGTGCAGCTGTAAATCAAATTGTGGATCTAGTGAATTTAAATCTGGTTTCTTAAGGGGGATGTTGGGCCTTGGTGGAGGTATGTGCCAATCTAGCGCTGGTCTGATTTTATCTATAGGCTGTGGTATGATTTTATTCTTGACAAGTATCTAAATGTGTGAAAATAAATAGAAACTAACATCGAACTTCTTAGAAATCCTCTTTACTCATATATTTTGCCACTAAACACGTCATAAGTGATGCAACGCAGAGGCGGTTGTCTCTCTGACCTTTTGCAATGTCCGTGTTGTCTTCTTATCTGTTCAGTACGTGACGGAATGAAAACGCTACATCACGTTTTTAAATCTAACTTACCCACTTTACTCAGATCCCAGCTAGATGACTGAGTCTCCTTCGTTAGTTCCTGATCCCCCTGGTGGCTGGCAGTCGCGGTGCAGTTGGTCCCGACGCTTGCGACATCATCGAGACCCTCGGGGCTCATCACGCACCAGGACCGAGGCCATTTGATTTCACAGCTGTCGCTAACAACTTCGTTTTCGTCGCCACTGCAACAGAAAAACTCTGTGTTACAATCCGTGGGGGACAGAGAGTAAACCATGCAAGGCAGGAGCATTCATTATTGATTCATCTGTCAATTCCCCAATGAATTAAACCTTGGTCTATGAGCAAGAAAGTCAGAAAATTGTGATGGATTCAGATTATTTCCAGCTTTATATCATGACATATAAGTAGAGCCAAAAACATCAAATCATTTTTGAGGAAGGTAGGAAACAGAAAACATTTAACACATTGCTTGAGAAATAACCAACGTGAATATTTAAGTGACTGGAATGATGCTCGTTAAAGTTCATAGCTCCGCCAAGACCCCTTGAATTCAATCAGGCTGCACCGAATAACACACACTGATAGATATCAGTACCCTGCATGGGCCTGATCCTGGATCCGCCCACTGATCCGGATCCACACCAAAGTTGAAAGGGTTCTTCCCTGAACCATAGACCACATCCTATTCGTGTAATCTTGCTTAACAACAAGCAAACCAACCAACAAACGTTCAGGGGTGAAAACATAACCTCTTTGGCAGCGGGAACAAAAGCTATTAGTTTAGTTCATTGCTGTAATTTAGAAACAGTGTGACCATTATAAAGTTTGTCCAGCAGGGAACAGGAAGTGTTGTTGTTACTAATAAAATGTCCTGAAAGGTCGGTACATGTCTGAGTCATAATCCAAAAGTCAAATTCAAGGAATCCCCCAAAAAGTTTGTTTCTAGTCATATACTGTGTTTATGAAAAACACAGTCGACGACACAAATTTCAAAAAATTTAAAAAGCTAAATCAGTCCGACCCTAAGGCTGAAACCATTGATAATAAACATGAGATCAGTTTTACACGATCACATAAGTGAAGAGTATTAATATTAAAAACAGCTTCACTGTGAAGGTCAAACTTCTCTTCAGCATCTTGCTGTGTTTTCCTGAGATAAACAAAGCCATTTTAAATCAACTTGACTGTTTCCAGAGCCCTTTGAGTTACAGGTAGGATCATAAAGCCACACACAGGAAATACACATCAACATTAAAGATAGATGGAGATCTGTAACCTGTACTGGCAGCTGACTTGCAGTAGAATGGGATATGTGGTTATTCCTGAACAGGAGCAATTCAGTGACACTTCATAGTCCGTCGAGCAGGTGACGTTACCCAAAGACGTGACTGGAACAAAAATGAAAATGAAGGGAACAGTCAGCTGGTGAGGTTTAAAAAACAACGACATTCATACACACGTTAATTAATCAGTAACCAAGAGAAACAACAAGTTAAGAAAACAAATATTTAGGCGAAACTTGGCCAAAGGTTCGACATCGAGACAAACACACACAGCAAGGCACGAGAGTGAAATACTGAGCTAAACTGAAGAGCTTCCATTAAGAATGCAGATCAATAGATTAAATAGAATTGGATAAGTCAACTTACCACAGTGGATCAGCAATGCGATTTCCCACAGTAACAATAAAGAAACAGCTCTCAGCGCCATGGGGACGACCCGGTGTTACCAGCCGCTTCCACGAGAGGAACCACAGCAGCTGAAACTGTACATATTAATATCTGTTATAAAATAATCAGTGGTTAAAAAAAAAAAGAAAAGAGCTAAACACCTTATCGAATGGACAAAATATTAAAATATATAAGATTAGCATTAACAGGTATATGTTAACACATTCATTAACGAGCATACACTTTAGCAAGTCAGAATTTCTAAAGGTGTCAAAACAAACTTTTTCTAATAGTTTTGATCACTTCTCTCTCTCTCTAAAAGCTGCAATCTTACCCGTTCTTATTTATCAAAATGAAAAACTCTGCCCCTGAGCTGCCTGAGTCACGGCTGCTGCGTGTGTGAGAGCGTTTAGCGGAACAGGGTTCAGCGTGTGTCACAGCGAAGGCGTCAGCGGCGTGACTAAGGATGTGGTTTCAGCCCCTTTGAGTGGCGTCTGTGTGGATGCTGCTTTCCACCACATCCACTCTGCTGCTATGAATATGCAACACTTAGCAGCAACAGGAAGCTGAAATTCAAGTCAAAATAAAAATAATTCTGTTGTTTGCAACAAATAAAAAACAAACAAACAATGATTTGACTTTGTTTTGAGGAAATGATGAATTGAACTTTAAACAGCCTCTTCCACCTTTCAGACTAAACGTATAACTATTGATGTACAACAGGATAAAACACTCACAGCAGGATCCAGTGAGTTTAATGAGACCTTTCAAAAGACCCTTGTCACACTAAGCGCACTCGGCTTATTGGGGGTTTTCTTTCTGAAAGTTCCAGCCCAGAGCACATGTGTTAGAAGCAGAATGAGTCACTCGGTGCCTGTGCAGCCCCTCAGCCCTCAGCTTTAATAACGCAATAACTCCAAATGTGATTAACTCTGAGTGTTTAGAGACAGATGTTCACATTAAGAACCAGGAGCTGAACCAAAAGAGTCCAAACTCGAGTGATGCATAAACTACGTTAGAGCACAAAAGATGTTTTTACATTATACTTCAGTAAGGGGGGCTGTGGGGATGCAAATCATTGTGTAGGTGTGTGAATGTGTGTGTTTAATGTCACGGTACTGATGTGTGTCAGAGCTAAAGGCCATTCTGCCTCACAGACCCACACAGACTTCACACCTGTTGCACTTGGTTTGCTCTACGTGACAAAAGAGCAGCTTTGATATCGTACTTTCAGGGGCCACTGCAAACGTCTAATGAGATCCAGTGCAACAGCTCAGCCATAAATATCCAAGACAGTCGATGCCAGAGAGATATGAATCTAACCACACGTCTACTTAAATGTTCTGTTCACCTCGTTTACCAACATGAAAGGGGAAGAATATATTTAATTTCAATACCAGAATAGCAGGGCGTCCGTCTCCGTAAAGACCAAACAGCTTCAAATTAGATGAGCTGCACCAATTTGCACAGACTCATAGAGAAAGTAACAGTTCCCTAAATCTTTTACATCAGGCTCCACGAATTATTCTCTGGGAAATTGATGAAAAATGTTCTCTGACCGATAATGCATCCGTCCACCAGTTGTTTGGTTGGTTCTGTGTCATCTTGCTAAACAAACAAACAATCGGACGAAGCCTTCTTTGCAGAGGTTAATAAATCAGAGAGAAATGAATCTGACCTTATGTTTACTCCTGAGGTTTTAGTTTGCAGTGAACTGAGGCTTGTTTGTAACTCTGTTCACCTCATTTACCAACATGAGGAAGAAGGTTTCATGTCAGTATAATGTTGCCGTGACCTCTGTGACAAAAACCTGATTTAACGTCTCTCAGAAACTTATCACAAGCTGAACACTGCAGGTTAATGCAGAGCTGTTGAATTAATTTGCATTATGTGGGTGTAAAAAGGGGCCAGGGAGTATATACACTATATGTACAGTTTTATATACAGTGAATTACCTTTGTGAAGCTGCTCAGTTGCTTTTGAGCAAGGCAGTGTGATCAGAACTGGAGTCGGACCCTGGGTGCTGCAGTGAGGCTGTTGAATTGAAGAGGAGAAATTTCACCATGAGGATTTACAGAACTGTAAAAGTGTGATAGAAATAAACATATCTGTGAAGGTGAATTTAACTTTATTTAAAGTGGTTTCTGGTTCTTTAAACGCACTGTTCACTTTAACCTGTAATTTAACGTTTCACTTTTAACCTGCATTCAACCCTTAGTGCAGATTTCACCCGGGCCTCCTGCTCGTTATATTAAATCGAGCAGAATCAATGTTTTATAGAACTAGCACCCACCCCCTCCTCACCCAGATCACAACAATAAAACAGGAATTGGGGAAGCACAATCGCAAGTCTCATAAATTTGCAATGTGAAAACACAGAGTTGATAAAGATAAAACAGTAAAATCCTTAAGAGAGAAATGAGTCAAACCAGAAATATAGTATGAAAGTGATAACAATTCTGAGATAATATGCAAGTTGATGCAATTGATAAATAAAATAGAACAAAAGGATTCATCTGTAAAAGAATCTCAGACGTGTAAATAAATGTACAGAAGAAATTCTCTTTCGAGGAATAAAAATTCCACGAAAGAGGATAAGAAGACGCCTCTGACGCGCGTGCAAAGTTGTCGTGCACAAGATCAAACTGATATTGTGGTAGTATAGCGGATGACGCTAGCCTGAGAGTTTATCTACCTTGGTTCCTCAGAATGTGCCCACGACATCCTCCACGTCTCAGCAGCCGGACAGTTTCCACAGGTCCACGGTGCTGGAGCTGAAGCTGCAGAGAGTGAGGGAAGTGTTGGTGTTTCAGGAGAGAAGCGGGCGAGGGAAGTAGCTGCAGATCAACAGCTGATCAACAACCTCTTTGTATAAACTGCACGTTAAACAGAAAAAACGATTCCGCCTCCAGATACTTGGAAATGTTACTCAACCGGTCAGATGGTCACTTCTTAATATCACAGCTTCATAACGAAAGAATGACCTTTCAAATCACTGTCATGTGCAGTTGTTCCCCGGCTGCTCTGCATCCACAGCAGACTGAGATCATGCTGAAGTCAGGAGACGTGAGAAATCATCTTCCTGATATAGAGCTGATTGTCTGTGTCATTCTTCCCTTTATTCCATGGATGATACATCATCACCGATGTAGCTTATTTCCATCTTCATGCATAATATTTGGCAAAATGGCGGGGGGGTTACATATGATTTATTTAGTTATTTACATAAAACAACGTAACTTAAAGTGACGTTACATTCAGAATAACATTAACATTAGGGAGGAGGAGTTATGTTTGCATGTCTATTTTCGAGGTATTTTTTTTCCTTCTTTGCATTTCATGGACACAAACATATTTAATTTACACAGATACTTCTCAAATACAGCTGATGTTAAATTCACTTTCAAATGAGACTTTCAGTGCAGTGGGGGGGTTATCGGGGGTGTTTCCCTTTTAGCTTATATTTCTAGGGGAGAATTTATGGGTAAAATCCAGGTCCCCTGAGATAATATCAGTTCAACTACCAGTATTACTACCTAGGCTTCAAAGGAAGAACAGCTGAATACCAGTGTAATAACACACACACACACACACACACACACACACACACACACACACAAACACACACATACATGAGGAGACCTAATTTCACTAACGGTAACAGAGGCTGAATTTATCCAAGAAGATCTCCACGGGGAACTCCACCACGACGCTCATTCAGTTTTCACATTGAGTCTAATCTCAAGGTCGGATTCAAAGATCAATCAAAGTAAACTTCTGTTCTAATCTTTACCAAGAAATGAACCAAAAGTGAAAGTCCCGTCTCAACTGTGGTGGAATGACCACGCACCAGGTTTGTCATAGAGTCATAAAGTCAGCTGGACACATCACAAGCTCTGAAACACTGTGTTGGCAGAAGTCACATGTTTGTACCGATGGATAAAATCTACAATCATCATTCTGTCCTGAAATGCCTTCAGTATATTTGAATCTAATTTGTATTCCAAAGTCTTTTTGAGATAGAAAACATAGAGAAATTATTAAATTGATAAAGTTTTGAGCTTTAAAATGATTTGAATCGAAGAAAAAGTTGAACAGTGACTGAACCTTGAGATGATGTGAAACGATCCTCTCTCTTCATCAGTGACGAGTGACGAAGACTCCACGTGGTGAAGAGCAACACAGGTAGAGCTCATCAGAGGCAGGTGATCACTGAGGGACACACACACACACACACACAGGAAGTGAAGCAGTGTGAGAAAACATGCAAGTACAAAATAAAACAGGAAGTACAAATGTTACGAAATGATTTGCATTTTAAGTGTATTCATATACGTGTGTAACAACATTTTACTACTTACAATTCCAGGCCACAGAGGAATCAGTGACCTCTTGACTGACGCGTTTCTGGCTCACACTCGAGGAAGTGATCCCTTATAGAGGATGTATATAATGGCGGCACACTGATGGAAACGGATCAAATCCTTATGTTGCAGCCCGTTTAACACCAATCAACAAAAAGGAACCATAATAGAAACAATAAATATGGAATGGAATATATGAAAATAAAATATGTTACTGATGAAAATGCATTTGAGCAGGGCACTGGATCCCAATGTGGTCGAGTGGAGCAGCTTAAAAGGCCACGACTAGAGGAATATGCAAGGAGAATAAGTTAAAAATAAAGTTTGATTTCGGGAAGAGTCTCTTATGGTGGGGGTCATAAGGGGAAGTGGTGTCATATATAACACAATGGTTTAAGTTGATTCTCGTCTTGCAGCGAGTGAAACCTCCTCCCGGTACTTGCTGTTCCTCTCTTTAACAGAACTATAAGAAGAGAAAGCACAACAGAGTCTGTGGTGTTTGTACTGGTGGAGTCATCAGGACTCCTCCACTTCCCCCCCGAAACCAGTGCACCTCAAATCCACTGTTTTCACTTTACATCTCCCACTGCTACTAAACCTCCAGGGTTCAATCAGTCAAAACGCGCTTCTTTTTTCTACAGATAAATAATCATGATAGATACAATAATATATATTTTTTACATTTATACGTAGCGTAGATAAGTAGCTGTTTCATTTCTTCAACATCTGTATTATTACAAGCCCCGAAAAAGTCTGTGGTCTTAAAAGGTCTCAATTTATTCAAACCTGCAGATTAAAATATAGTTTAAATTTTAAATATTTTTTAACTCCTGCATCCTAATTCATCCAATAATGAATTGTGTTCCGGTCTTGATGAAACCTATAAATTAAATATACATAATAAAACTCTCTCTAAGCTTAATTTCTGTGAGAGGTTCCACTGCAGATGATTTCAGTGAGGCGCAGTAGACGAATACCGCCACTGGAGGGCAGTATAGATAGTTTGGCTTCACATAAAGCAAAGATCCTCCCTGTATTAGAGAGACTGTTTAATTTATTCAGTATAAACATAATCCATCGTCGCTTTCTACTGTTTTTATTCTGTTGTATTTCATCAATCAACTCAGCATCTGTGTTTCTATCAGTGCATGTTTGTCACTATGAGACAGATTCCTGTAGCTTTGCTGTTCTTGGCACGATGCAGAGCAGAAAATGTCCTTTTAATAACAGGACACTAAACAATGACTTCCTCAGGCGCTTCAGGCTGCATGTTTATTCTAATCAATCTATTTCAACTCAAGGACATTGTGAGAATGCTGCTTGTTTTTTAGGTTATCTTTGAGTTTGAGCATTAGTTTGTTTCATTTGCCCATTTCCCTTAATTCATAAGCTCTGTATTTAACTTAGAGTAAGATTTGTATCCCGATAAACAAGGACAGCTGCAGTGTGACTTCCACAAAGACTTTACTTTGAAACCTTGACTTATAGAAAACTATACACTATAATATCCCTCAGTAGAGCACATACATACCTCCTAACATTAAATCACGCCGCGTCAGATTTCACACGCTCCTGAATATCCGTCCCTTATATGAGTCTGATTTTCTCATCAAGGTCTCTGGACTTTTTATTAAGAAATTCCCCAAAATTTCTCAAAACCTCCCAATCTGCATCCTCCCACCTGGTTTCAAGGTCATCCTTAGTTTTTGCATAATCCTGCTGATAAATGCAGATGAAAACACTTGATAGGTCTGATGCACATAAGAAAATGTAACAATAATCATGATTCAAGAAACTTTAATAAAATACAAAAGCACTGACAATGCATTGGTAGACAAATTGTAAAAACATCATACATTGATAGGGAATGTTTACTCACTGAGAAACTACAGATTTTCTACATCCTGACTCACTCTCTTCCACTTTAACAGGGTCCACATTCAAACTGCACTCTATTCCAAACGTTGTTAGTGTCTCTTGTGAATAAAGATCCAGAAGTATTGTCAAGTACGTGATGTGAGAATGTGCGTTATTGTTATAAGTCTATTTATCTCTGTTACCTCACACTGGTTTCCCACCGGGGTGCACGTTTCGAAGGTGGGCTTCCGATTCACGACAGACCAGAGCCAACAAGTGGCTTCTTGCCCGAATGTGTTGTCATGTGCTTTCTGTACGAATTGGAAAATCGGAAATCTTTCCCACATGGTTTACAGGAAAAGGGTTTCTCTCCCGTGTGGATTCTCATATGCAATTTGAGTTGAGCTCTGCTACTTAAAGTCTTTCCACAAGTTGCACAAGGGTCCAGCTTCTTAGCCGAGTGAGTTCTCATGTGATACTGCAAACCGCCCGTGGAGGTGAAACTCTTCTCACACGTTTTGCAGGAGAACGGTCTCTCGTTCGCGTGAGTTTTAACGTGAACCCGCCAGCTTCCTTGGAATCGGAAGTTTCTCCCGCATATCTTGCAACAAAAGGGGTTTTCTCCCGTGTGCGTTCGTGTGTGGATCTTCAAGCTGCTGCGCCACGCAAAACTTCTCTTACACGTTTTGCAAGAGAAAGGCTTCTCGCCCGTGTGCGCTCTCATGTGGAACTCCACGCTTTTCTTGTGTTTGAACAGTTTCCCACATGTTTTGCAGGAGAACGGCTGCTCGTCTGTGTGGACTTTGGCGTGTTTTATCAATCGTGATTTCCATTTAAAGACTTTGCCACACGTGTCGCACTTGAAATCATTTTTATGGTTGAAGATAATCGAGGAAATCTTCGACACGGTGAGGTCGTGGTTTTGCCTTTCGCTCTTCGCCCGCCTCTCGAGGACGTGACGCTTCTTATCTGAAGTTGATCTTGAGTTTTCACGCGTGCTTTGATTGAGATCTTGGCTCTGGGCTGCAGGAGAGTCCAGAGGGAGGAGCTGGTCCTGGTTTGGTTCTGGTTCCCTGAGGGGTCTCTCCTCGGAAGTAGGATTCAACAAGACCTTGTCCTGATCATGCTCCTTGTTCGAAACAAGCTGCAAGTTCTCCTCATCCTCCTCCAGCTTCAGAACAAGCTGCTCTCCTTCCGCACTGGAGCAGATCTCCTCCTGGTCCTCTTTCACCTGTGGAGGCTCTGGGTCCTCCTGGTCCAGACTCTGGCTCCTCTCGTCCTGGTCCAGACTCTGGCTCCTCTCGTCCTGGTCCAGACTCAGGCTCCTCTCCTCCTGGTCCAGACTCTGGCTCCTCTCCTCCTGGTCCAGACTCCTCTCCTCCTGGTCTAGACTCTGGCTCCTCTCCTCCTGGTCCTCTTTCACCTGCAGAGGCTCTGGCTCCTCCTGGTCCAGACTCCGGCTCCTCTCCTCCTGGTCCAGAATCTGACTCCTCTCCTCCTGCTCCTCTTTCACCTGTGGAGGCTCTGGCTCCTCCTGGTCCAGACTCCTCTCCTCCTGTTCCTCTTTCACCTGTGGAGGCTGTGGCCCCTCCTGGTCCAGACTCTGGCTCCTCTCCTCCTGGTCCAGACTCCTCTCCTCCTGTTCCTCTTTCACCTGTGGAGGCTCTGGCTCCTCCTGGTCCAGACTCTGGCTCCTCTCCTCCTGGTCTAGACTCCTCTCCTCCTGGTCCAGACTCTGGCTCCTCTCCTCCTGGTACAGACTCCTCTCCTCCTGTTCCTCTTTTACCTGCGGATGTTCTGGCCCCTCCTGGTCCAGACTCTGGCTCCTCACCTCCTGGTCTAGACTCATCTCCTCCTGGTCCAGACTCATCTCCTCCTGGTCTAGACTCCTCCCCTCCTGGTCCAGACTCTGGCTCCTCTCCTCCTGGTCTAGACTCATCTCCTCCTGGTCCAGACTCATCTCCTCCTGGTCTAGACTCCTCTCCTCCTGGTCCAGACTCCTCTCCTCCTCAGAGACCTGCTCCTCCTGCTGTGGGAGCTCTACAGGAGACAGAACACGTGTTTAAAACTCACATACAAGTTTTGGAATGCACGTCTGGTGTTTTGTTTCCTGTCCTGGCTCCTGCGGACCTGTTCTGTGCAGCTTGACTTCCGGGTTCCAGATGACGTCCAACAACCTGCGCTGACGGTGGATCTCCCCCTCGTACTTTGCGAGGGTGGTCTCGCAGACCCCCAGTATCTCCGCGGCAGCAACGATGAGTCTCTCACTGATGAACTGTCTCAGACCCTGGACTGTCTCTGTGGACGCGTCCATTCTGGAGACACCAGCTAGCTAACTAGGTAACTAGCTAACTAGCTAACTTCACCGGGAGCTTAGCAAAAGACAGGTACTTACCAGCACTACGTTAAAGTAACTAGTGTAGTTTACCGCTGCCGAAGGTAACGAGACCATGACTGTCTTTAAAAACAAGGATCTAAAGGAGTTTAGCCAAGTTAGCATCTTCTTCTGCTAGCTGTTACCATGGCAGTGGAACTACAGTTCTCCTTCTGCATTTATAATGGACGTTTCTGTGCGCACTACCGCCACCTGCTGGATTGGAGTGTGTGATGAGTTCAGCACTAAAACATTAAATTCTCCCCAAAGCTCTTGAACTATATTTATTATAAATATAATAATAATAATAATAATAATAATAATAATAATAATAATAATAATAATACTATATAGTACTGTCTTTATTTATAACTTTAAGGAAGTTTGTTCCATAGAGTGGATGTGGTCTCCTCTGGTCCTCAGCCTCAACCTGTGGAATCGGGTTTGCGCTGAAGACATGTGTGTTGTCCAAAGACGTGAAATCTACCTCAGAGGAATTCCAGAACGGGTCTTAAAAGTCAGCGATAAACTCTACAATCAATTCTGGAAGTCACAGGAAGCCATTGAAGAGAAGCTAAACTCAGTGTGCGAGTAAAGATCCGGCTCCCGATCCGGATTTGAAATTGAACAGGTTTTTTCCTGATCCATTCCTCATCCTTCCACCAAGTGCTGTGGAAACCTGCTCAGTTCTTTCTGTGTAATCTTACTTACAAACAAACAAACACACAAAAAAAACAAACAGGGGTTAAAACCATAACCTCACTGGCGGTAATACCATTGAAGAAAATGTATATATTTTCCATTGCCGATAATGATAATACTTGCAAATAATGCAGCAGAGGTCATGATAACTACTCGTTGGCACGAAGAAGAAAGAAACATGAATAATAAAGAGTGAAAAAACTGTTACAACATGTATGTTTGTGACCTTTTGAGAGTTTTGTGTGTGTGTTCCTGGGGGCATGTGTGTGTGTGTATATGTGTGGTGTTTGAGGTGTGTATGTGTGTGTGTGTTGCTCTTTTTAGTGGAGGTGGCTGAAACAGCCCTCCTCAGGTTGGGGGGGGTGTTCTCTCCCTCTTGAGGGGGGGGGGAGGCAGCCTCTGGTGGAGTTGTTGTGTTCTGTGACCCGCACGCTGAAGCAAAGTGGTGGAGGTGTCTTCACCGGGAGGAGGATGGCGAGGGCGTTGGTGTGGTTACATGTTCAGAGGTGGTGGTGATGGAGGAGGAGGGGGATGGAGAAGTTGTCTGTGTGTGTGTGTGTGTGTGTGTGTGTGTGTGTGTGTGTGTTGAGGGGGGGTTGTTTGGACTGTAGTGTGTGGATTTTGCAGCTGTGCGTGTGCTTGTCCATGTCTGAGTGAATAAGGGGAGAAAGGGGCAGGGAGGGAGGGAGGGAGGGGATGGGGTGGGGGGGCGATTCAGGTTCAGAAGTGTTGAAGCATAAAATCCTTCCCTCTCTTTCTCTTTCTCCCTCTCTCTCCCTATCTCCCCTCCCTCTGTTGCCCGGGCCAGACGCAAAGCAACAGCAATTTGTGCGATTTCACAGCTCACCGGATCCCTAAAACTCTGACAGCCTCGCACTGAGGTGGGGTGGGGGGGTAATGAGGGGAAGGGAGGGAGCGATGGAAGGAATGAGGAAGAAGGCAGAAATGGAGGGGACGGCGCAGCATGGGGCCGGTGAAACGCAGGAGTGACAGAGGAAATGGAAGATGGACGGATTGGACGATGAGCAGCTGGGATGGAGATGCAGTTTGAAAACACACAAGTGTCATTCACATCTGGACATTCTACTTCCTGTGTTTGCTTCTTTTGTAACCTGAGATAAAATGTAGAAAGATTTGAGTTCTCTTTCAGTTTTCTGGGGTAATAAGTCTGGATATAAACATACTAGTGCAGATAGGATGAAACATTAGCTTTTTGTCGTATGATCCTTCTCCTGCTGGACTCAAATGCTAGAATAACATGGAAACAGGCAAATTAGACAGATTTTATACATCATCATGCAAATACTACAAAATAAAACAGCTTTTAAAATGTGGAAAGAAGTAAAAAACCACACAGGCACAGACATTTGTTTTCATGCGTCCAAGTTCTAATCCCAGGTTCACTCCAGTTTCCCTAGAAATTAGATTTATATTAGATAGATGGATAGATGGATACTTTATTAATCCCGAGGGAAATTCAGATCATCCAGTAGCTTATACAGTTAACACTTAAAACACCTCACTGACATAGATACATAAATCACATACGGAGAATATATATACAGATACAGGAATGGGATGCAATGATGTGATTGTGTCAGTGTCCAGTAGGGAAGTGTTCTTGTGCTGCTGGAGTGGAAAGTACACTAAAATATATATATATATATATAAAACAACAAAAATATATACATATATAAATATACAGGAATATGTAGTGGTAAAGTCCGTGCATGGGGACATATTATGAAAATTCCACTTTTGTAGTGCTTCTACACGTTATTCACTCAAAACAGGTCAATCTGAGGAGGGCTGTTTTAGATGATCCTTGTGGCATTTTGACCGAAACATGTTTCAGACATTTCATTAAGACCCCAATGAACCATATCAACTGCGGTAAAATGGGCATAATATGTCTCCTTTAGCTTTAAGACATTCTGCACCATTGCATTCCACTGGCCTCGGACTGTAGCACCACAAACAGTATTAGTGAACCCGTTATATACCAGTGCAGAAAATCCACCCATCCATGACAATCTGTTTTCGTCTATATTTGTTTATTTGTTGCAGGAATTTGCAAAAACTACTCAACCGATTTCCACCAAACTTCATGTAGGGATCCAGGATTTTGTTTTAAACTTTCTTTCACATTGTGAGAGAGGTGGTTTTTCAACATTTTCCATTTAATTCATGGATCTTGATGGAAAGCATCAGAAATGTTCACGAGACTGATATTTATGGGTGTGTGGAATTGGGTGCAGATTCAACTAAAAGTCTGTATCCAGTATCCAGACAAGTTTTAGGCCACCAAAGAAGAACTAATACAGAAAAGAATGATTTAAACACCTAATCTCTCATTGGATTATTCTGAGCGAATCTTTGAGGGTCTTTACTGGTAGAAAATAATCTTGGATTTTGGCTGTTATCATGATTTAATCCATCCATTGTCCATCAGGCCCCTCTTAGCTCTAAATGAAGCTCCAATTGGGTGGCCATTATTTTGATCGAGACATGACTTACAGCCCTAAAAAGGGGTCGTAACCTTTGAGGACCACCGCCGACCTCAGGGACCCTCTTAGCGATCTCCGTATAAAGGGTTTATTTCCTATTTGGGCTGAGATTTGTCATTCAAAGCGTCACGCTCGTGGTCTTTGGCCGGTGTCTCTTGACCTTGGCGCCTGGTTGAAAACACGAGTGTGGGGAACGACAGACTTATTTCCATGCTCATTCAGAAAAACCCGACCGTGTCCCACTGCCCGAAGGACAGCGGACACAGGGAGGGACGGGTCTCCGGAGCAGGAGGCCGAGTGACACACAGAGAGAGAGAGAGAGACGTACTGCAGGGGGGAGAGGAGATACCAGAGATACCGATTCAAAGAACTGGTGAGTGCTCTCGTGATAAGAGATATCACCTGAGTGCTTTGTTTTGGTTGTGGGGTCAAGAGAGAGTTCGAGGAGATGGTGGTGGTGGTGGGGGGTGCTTGAGTGTGCGTAAGTGTTGGTGAGTGGTGTGTGTGTGTGTGTGTGTGTGTGTGTGGAGGGGGATCAGGACATCTGCGCAGGCTTTGAAGAGGTCAGCCATGGGACAGGAACCATTCTTAATCCTCGCAGCTTGGCCTGCAAGAGAGGATTTGGACCTCGGCTCGCTCCCCCCCCCCCCCCCCAACCTACAACAGTAGCTAATTGAGCGGCAGAGCTCTGATCGCAGCACTTCCATGTATAAACCCCTGCATGCTTTCACAGGGCTTTGGAGTCGGACCAGGAAATCCCCTTTACTGTCTACCTGCTTTTATCAACTCTACCTGGCTCGGGATTATCTCCACGTGTGTTTGCCTTTTGCTAGAGACTTGAGATCAGGCGTTTTGTAAATGCAGGAAACGGGATAGTTCACCGAAATTAAAAAATGAAAAGTCACTCATTATCTACTCATCACTACGCCGATGGACGTGGGTGATCTCTGACCAATGACCAATCTCTGCACCTTAGCACCGCACGTGCCCATAACTCTGTTACTGTATATATTTTATTCTATTTTGTTATATATTGTTGTTTTTACATTGTTGTTTTATGTTCAGTGCACCAATGACACCAAGGCAATTTCCTGTATGTGCAAACATACTTGGCAAATAAAAGAATTCGAATTCTGATTCTGATTCTGAAGTGTCATTTACACCAAGTTTAAAGCTTAAATGTACGTTATCAGAAGAAGTGATGCTAACACACGACCCACGCGTATCGTAGGGTGACCCGATCAGAATCAGAATCAGAATTATTTTTATTGCCACGTATATTTGCATATGTTGGAAATTCCCATGGTGTGGTTGGTGCACTGTACATAAAAACAAAACAACAATATATACAGTAAGACAATATATACAGTAAGAAACAATAAGTTGTGGAGACAAACAATAAGTTATGGCAATAGATGAAAAATCGGAGGAACAGCTCCGAACTGCTGTTGGTGTATTTCATTAAAAAACAACAAATATGTGCATCACAATCACAAAGGCCTTTAGGATTCATTGTGTTGGAAGAATGTTAATAAACTAAATGTTGCAGCTATCCGTCCTGTAGCTGTTTGGTTTGACCTGCTGGTGGCACCAGATGAGAAGAGAGGGATCACCCACGTCCTCAGGATTCATTCTCTGCTTGTTCACACTTTTAACGACAATCCATTTAAAAGCTGTTGATATATTTAAGTCTCGACCGACCAAACAACGCTTCCATCCCATAAGAGCGGCCAGTAGTATTCCTCTTGAAAAGATTACATATAGTCTCAGAAAGAAATATAAGTTATTTTTGAAAATCTGGCAGCCTTATTTGGAGTACATGGATACACCACCAACGGTACTATAGGACTGTAACTATTTGGAGCTCTGAATTACATTATTTACTGTGTCATTGCGGTATTTCTCTGTGATGTGTCATCCTATGCACCAACTTTTTTTGTGTTTTGTTTACTCTTTGGGTGGGGGGAATTATTTACTTTATTTATTTAATTAGTTTTATTTCATCTATGTGTGTATTTTTTTATTTTGTTATGTTATTTCCTGTAATGTTTAATGTAGAGTGCTCTGCATGTTCTCTTACATTGTGAAAACAAAATATTCTAAAAAAAAAAAGAGCGGCCAGTAGAAGAAATGATTCACGTACACATCAGCAATAATGAAAACATTTACTGTTGCACATATATTTTCAAAAATAATAAACAGCGAAATGTTTTCATCAGGTTCCTCTTTGCAAGTTCTCTCAAGGACACCTGGTTTTATTACGGACATGACAAGATGCAGAGCGGCCAATGGCCTTGAGCTCAGGCTGCATCCCCCCCCCCCCCCCCGACCAGCGCCCCTCCCCCCACGTATATGACATTACCATACAGGCTGAGGGGGGTCAAGTGAAGGTTCTCGCCCTGATCAGCCAACTGGAAAACTGACAGGTTCAGCGGTCATGGATAAGCCGCCCTATCGGGTGATTGGTCAGACAAATCAAATTAGCATCCCCTGGTGACCCCCTCGTAAACCGCCACCCATGAAGAATTACAAGAGGTGGCTGCACATTTCATTTCACTCCTCCCGATCGTATCCGCTTCGTGCATATGTTCACATGACGGGTTATCAATTATACACAGCTCGCAGGTGTAGAAACCTCGTGGAGCCACCTGTGTGATGTGCAGGCTTCATAATTACTTGCTCCAGTGTCAGATTAAGCTTTTTGAAGCAACACAACATCACAGGGGTTGGATGGAACAAGAGGGAATTGCATAATTATCATTTAACAGTTTGTAGAATAAGCAGCGCTGGGCTCTGGACACTTGACGCTGACGTTTATTCACAAATACGTCCGAGGGAAACGTTGCTGAACGTCCGTGTGTGTGTGTGTGTGTGTGTGTGTGTGTGTGTGTGTAAGGTGATTGTTGCAAAGCTGTGGACTTAAAGCTTGTTCACTTTCCCTCAGTGAAGGAACAGAAAGAGATATTGTGTAATCTAAGTCAGTGGTTAAGTTGGGCCACCAGGACAAGGGTCAACCGAGAGGTCATGAGAGTTCACGTTATCTTCTGCTCATGTTGTCAGGCGCACAACTAGAAACACAACACACTGTGGAAAACCACAAACCTCTTGCAGTCAGAAAAGGCCATTTCTGTGTGGACACCTTTTCTCTCTGTTTCTTTCTCAGCACGGTTTCCTTCAGTCATGCAGGTTGAATCCAACTTACTGGTCATGTTCAGATATTAACCCCAGAAATTGGGTACAGATATTTTATGGAGTTTTCCTTTCACATATGAAAACCGCAGCAGGAAACTGTCTGCGTTCACAACAACAGACAAAATGTCCACAAATTAAGTGTTTTTGTTTGAACTCTATTCACACTGGTGTCGGCCCTGATCACCAAAAGCTCTTGAATCTCTCTGTCTTTACAAGTTGACTTCTTTGTTGCTGTGCATTTTCCAGACATTTACTTGCTCCATACTCACATGTGCTCAGTAAATTAAAGTAATTTAAGTTAATTTGAGGAAAACAGCCGGAGTCCAGTGCATGTCTGAAAGCAGCGTATGTGTAATGTTGATTTAAGTTTGGACCGAAGAGCAGGATTCAGCTGTGGAGCTGAGCCTCAGTTGTCAGTGGAGTGGGGTCAGGCAGAGGGAAGATCGGGTGGAGCAGGCAAACAGAGCAGGTGCTGGAGCAGACAGACTGGAAGTAGAACAGGCTGATGAACCTGAGGCGCCGGGAACACAGAGTTAAACAAGGTGAAGGCAAACACCAGAGAAATACAAGTTAGAGTTTGAGCTTCACCACAGAGTCAGTTCTGGAAAACTGCAGATACTGGGACTTATGTAAATATAGTTTATTTTTCATCACCACTACTGTTTTGTAACCTTAAACATGAAAGTGAGAATTTAAAAAACAACCTCATTGTAATCTGGAGTTTTGCAGAATCAACTAATATGTCTGGTGTTCTTGACAGCCCACTAAATTAATTTTCTTATGCCCCTCTTATGAACTTATGAAGGTCAAATTTTGCTTTATTATTTGACAAATTCTGCCATTGTTTACAAGATGAATTAAAATGAAGTGAGAGCTCTGGATGATAATCACTGTCTATAAAATATTACCTCCTTCCAGCCAAGCAGGTTTATTAAGTATTTGCTTTGCATTAATTTTACAAATACTGCTCATATGAGAAGTTACAGACATTCAGCTGCACTGTGAACAAAGCCTCTTATTACTAAATATTCAGTAGAACAGGTGAAGAGACAGTCGACTGTCAAACTTTATTGGAAACAGGATTATTCCAATGCACAACATCTGTCGAGTCCAGATACTTTTAATAACAAACAAATATAAATAATGTTTTCTCTGTTGTATTAAAGCAATCTACTCAATTTGCACCTCATCTAGAAAGATGAATACAGACGATAAGTGTCTCAAATATAGATTTAAATCGTGTGGAAGCACAAACTCACGGGTGTTGACACTCAGCTCAACCTACGATCGCTATAATTTCATTTTTATTCCCGTCCACGACTGTGACCTTGCACACCACCAGCATTTGGTAAGTAATGATTTATCTGCCAAATAAATTTGTTGGCTCCATTGGAATGTGTTTAAGGTGGAGGGTCATTCACTAGGTCAAAAATGGCAGCTCATAAATTGAAGCGACGCGTGACTTAAAAGAGGAAACGAGGAAATGGAGATTTGAGGGGAAAGAAAAGACTTTCGGCATGAAAAATTGAACGATTAAATATTTTTTTTAAAACAGTACGAATATGGAGTGTGAGAATATGGTTTTCACAATTTTGAAGATGCATAAAAGCAAGACACATAAGGGCCCATCATTGGACAACTTACCTTGAGTGAGATCCGGCGCTAAGATGGTAGATCAGTCATTTTGACAGTGTGAGGTTAGAGGGCTCATTTGAGAAGTGAAGGACAGTGTCCTCCCTGTGATGTGAGATCATGGAGCTTTAGTCGCAGCTCACCTGCCGGGAAAATCTACTTACCTGCCTCCCATTCAAACTTATGAGTCTCGCTGGGGGCCGGTGTGGGTTGTGACATTGAGTGTCAGTGAGGAGAATGATGAGTGACTGCCCCTCAGACCCCCAACCTCACAACAGAGTGGCTGTCAAAGTTTGTTCGGGAAACGAGTGGCTGCAGGAAGTGATCGGATCCTTCAGAAGTAGAAATGAAACGGTGTTAAATTACTCTCTGACAAATCAAAGTCCAAAACTGTGCAGGGAAGTTTTGTAACATTGAAAGAAGATATTGCTGCTCAAAATAATAGAAATGATATCGTTTTATATTATAACAGATAACCCATGAAACTCATCTATTAAAAAAAAGCTATGCAGAATGTAAAATGTATAATTAAGCAGCCAAATCTATTTCTTTCTGGTGATAAACACATTGTATAAAGATTATAAAGTAGAATTTGAGATATTATGCTTAAATTAAGTATAGTAGTAGTTGATTAAATCCACTCCTGGATAAAAAACAGTGTTTTAGATACATTTCTCAGCTCTCACATCCACTTCCTATGAGAAAACAACGTTGTAGGAATGTCAAAATAAAGGACAACGGCATTCTGTCATTACCACTGTAGTACATCAAGTAATCTGGTTTGTAATTCTTTAAAAGATTTGTTTATATGTGATTTCCCCTCAATATGCAATGTTCAAAATGTTTGAATACTAGTTAGTCACCTGTTTTTACCCAGAATTACAAAAACAAGATATTTAAAGATGTAATTTTTTAATAATATTAATATTTCGATATCAAACCATTGGTGTACGTAAGGGGTCATTTACAAGGAGCTCTGGGTTCTGGTCCAGGTCCAGGTCTTGATTTATTGTTCTGTGTTCCGTCTACATGACACCAAGTCACAGAGTCCCTGTCTGCTCAGCTATTACAAAAAGGACAAGATTGCTACTTTTACAATTACAAAGTTCCCAGGGATCGATACATTATTTGGTGATTCACCGAGCTTGCATTTCACTCATTTTCAATTTTGCATAGGTTTGCAGATAACACTTCCACACAGCTCCCTTCCAACATCAAGGAACTGCTTTGCCAAGGCAAGCAGAATATATGCATAAGATATGAGCCGGCGCCTGGTGACAGCGTATATGGATGTGAGAGCAACATGTTACAGACTCTATACGTGTAAATGAAATATGTTAAGATAGATCCAATCGTCATGTTTCAACTTGAACATCGGTGTTGATAACAACTACCTAAAACAAAACAAACGGTCCCTGAGAAAAAATTATTTGTACTTCAACTTTTGGGCCCAAGTCCCCCACACTAACACGGAGGAGGCCCGATTTATGACCTTTACTGCAGCCAGCCACCAGGGGGCGATTGCGATGCTTTGTCTTCACTTTTTGGGAGCCATCATGTCGTCCATCTTTATGTACATACAAACACCTGATAGTAATAATTTAAGATGTGTAGAAACTGCTCTAAATAAGTGACCCTGGTGGTCAAAACTCACAAATTAATCTTCCAAAAAGAGCTTTAACACTAAAATACTAAAAATGATGAACAAGATGATGTCCATGTTTTACTTGAAGCTGTTTAAACCTCCGTCTGCAATCGGCCTTTTGTTTGGTGTCTGGTCCAATTTGCCACCTGCAGTCAGGCCATGACTGAGGTGGTGAACACCGGTGCCAGGGGTCGGTTCCCACAGCTCCAGCCAGACCACATCGCCGTGGGAGGAGGAGTGGGGAGTGGGAGAGCAAGTGGCCAGCCAGTCTTTGGAGCAGATGTTGGAGCCCGACATTAACAAAGCCTAATTGCTAATCAGGGCGGGGTCCTAATTAGACCCGGCTAACAAGAGCCCCGGTGAAGGTTTGACTGTGGCACAAAAACAAAAAAAAAGGGAGGGTGGACAGAAAAACAACTGTAATCATGCAAAAATAATTAGTAGAATTCACGGCTGTGGTTTCACCTAAATAGGGAACATGCCATATGCTAATCTGAGCGAGCGGAACACACAGAGGGTCTAATAACGAGAAGGAAAGCCAGGCAAAGAAAACAAAGCTAATGCTCTGTGTTGTTGTCTTTGGATGAAGTCATGGGTGCAGGGACTGGTGGTGATTTGAACTGTACACGACCCGAGGGTCAATCGCAGTGTTTGTTTATGTTGGAATATGACTGACTTTGGTCTGATGATGCATTTGCCCTGTGGACCGCTCACGATGAGGAAATCAAAAGCAGCAGAGTGCGAGAGAGAGAGAGAGAGAGAGAGAGAGAGAGAGAGGGGACCAGATGGGAGACGGAGATGGATTGGCCGGGCTAACAGGCAGATGTTTATGGGCCATTATTTACAAGCTCTTTAATCTGGGCTATTTCCTCGCCCTTGGCAATGGATAGGTCTGTGGGTCATGCTGCCTGAACCCCTCCACCAGTGGTCATCCATCTCCCTCTCTAAAAGACAGGGAGTGAGAGGGGGAGGGGGGGTGGCGGGGTCAGGCAGTTGTGAAAAATAAAAAAATATCCTCCTCTTTTACCAAGCAATGTATGGATTTGTTTTATTTTCTCTAAAAAACCCCACAGAAATTGGATTTGGAGATTTGTAATTGCAGTACAATTGGACCCAAATGGCTAAATAATTAATAAATGTCACATTGAGCTGATTGAAATTAAGAATTAAGATGATACCAAAGCGAATAAACCATTACTGCAAATTCTTGATGGCACACAATCAAGAAACAAAATATACATGTGGTCACACAGAGAGAAACCTTCAGAAACCGAAAGAACAAAAGGAACGATATTTTAAGAACTGGTGAAAACACAAAGAACAGACGGAATAAGTGAGAAGACATGAAAGAATGAGTGATGATAACAGAAAGAAAGTGATGCTTGATGAAAAAGAGAAGGATATCACCGGAGAGGAGGAGAGTGCCACAGCTCGATGAAATGTTGCTTCACCAAAAAACATTATCGCAGCAATTTCATCTTCATCGTCGTCCTTTCCCCACTTCTTCCCTCGCTGTGCATACATTCAATTAGAGGATTATGAGTGATGCTCTGATCGTTAGGACGCCCGTACGTCTTTCCTCTCTCTCCTGCCGGCAGACTTACGCCTAATTTTCCCATCTGCTCGATGGATATTAGCCCACTCGCTGTCTATATCGATTTGTGGAGGTTAAAAGCTTGCAAGACCTTGGCTTGAATACGGGTTGCCTGGCAACAGCTCCGATGTAGACCCCGAACCCCACCCTGTTCCACCCCCCACGGTCAGCTTGGTGTGGGATGTGGGTGAACGAGGGTGAGGCTGGAAGTGATGGGGGGGCGGGTGGCTGGGTCTGGCCTGGACAGATAGCAAAACCCCGGGTCCTTGATTTCCAGCCCCATCTGTGATTAAAAGCTCCCCCCTCCTGCCTGACACTGTGACCTTAACCCCCGGCCCTCGGTGCTCCAGGGTCACTTAACCTTGAACCCAATTACAAGATAAGGTTACTTAAGTGTGACCCTCCCCGTGCTCCTCACTCAGTTAATAGGACAGGCTGGAGAAGAAAAGGGCCAGCGCAGCTGATACGCCTCTAGGTTAATTCGCTGGGTTGACAAAGGTCGTGGGCAGCGGCTGTAAAGAACGGGACGGCTCGATTCGATTTCTCATGCAAAGTGAGACTCAGCAATACGATATCGTGGTGGGAGCCAAAGAGCCGAGGCAGCACGGCCTGCGTTCTGATAAGATGATTCCAACGCCGCTGCCAGGTGCCACTGCTGCCGACCACGGGTTGGTCCAACCCGAGAAACAGCTCTAACGACTTCCTCCCTGAGGGTCCACGACTGGATGTGATGAGTGAGCTGAACAGTTCAGCCTCAAAAACGGGATACACTCACATTTGCAGATCCATCTCAGTGGCTTAGAGCTCAAACCTCCACCAAGGCCCAACAGTCTGCTTGAAGTCGATCAAGCTGCTCAAAATTACCAAGATTATCGAGATTTATGAATTCTTTCCTGGGAAACTTTTTGTTCTGTAGATTTTGACGAACTAACAAACCAACAAACCAACAATGGACCGAGGCTTGAACGACTAAATGTTCAGCTGCTATTCACCTTCGTCCTATTCTCTAAAAAGTACTAGAACCTTTATTGCATACACGTGTACAGAGTATACAGATGAAAAACCGATATAAACATTGATTAATACCAACTATTATATATATATTTCTATAATATAACAGTGCATTCTTTTCCTAGTGTTTTAATTAACTCATCAGCCCGGGTGGAGGGTCAGGAGGCCTCAGCTTAACTGAGTCAGTAAAGTGTGACTGGTCTGTTTTGTCTGTGTCACATCCTGACTGTATCATGTGGTCAACTCTTCCCCGGCCTCTCACCCCTTCACTCCGGCCGTATCCCTCCTGGACCGCAGCCACTGGGCCGGCTTAACAAGCTGCACCACAACAAGGCTGGGGGGGGCGGGAGGGCATGAGGGGGTAACACCGAGCAAACATCCATCACGGCAAAGCCTGCTGTGGTATCGGCTGTGATTTTGGTGAAGCCGACAAAACAACACTTCCTCTTTAGTGATTATTGGAGCGGTTCCCCGTTGAGTTTATTCCACTTCGGTTGCAAAGAGACAAGACGACCTGTTAAAGCATTAGGAGAATAATCGATACAGATTTCAATTTGTCATTTAAGCGTCTAAAAGTACTAAATCTTTGTTATATATGTCGTTGACTTGTGTAGAATCAGAATCAGAAGTATTTTATTGCCAAGTACGTTTACACATACAAGGAATTTGTTATGGTTATTGGTGCATACAATGGACATAGAAACATAAAAACGCAATAAATACAACATACATAGGAGAGCAATAAAAAATAGGAAACCAGTATATATTTACTCACTGTTTACTTCTTATTTACTCACTTTTTACCAATATTTATACAAAGTAACATTTATTTTGACATAAACATTTCTGAATAAAAATATATAAAAGATAAAAGATACAAAAAGTGAAGTAAAAGTGAAATGCTAAATGCAAAACAGTGAACAGTGTCAGATTGCAATATGCAATGTAATGCAGTATAATATAAACTAACAAATGTGTACATGCATTATTTAAAATGTTTCCAACAATGTTCAAATCCCAGTTAAAATCAAATCGCCTTTTAATTGCGTCTTTTCCACTTTACCCCTTGCTTTGAATAAAACTTTAATATATTACCTCGTGAACATTAGTGAAGTCAGGCAGCTTTTCATCCCCGAAAGCAGTGAAGACAACAACTCCCATGATCCCACGCTGCTGCACAAAGTCATCAGACCAAACCCAACGAGACCCCTGGTGCTCAAAGTCACAGATCATATGTTTAATCTCCAAAAGGCTTCACAACGTTAGAATGGAGTGTCTCTGAAACATCTGGTCAGTTAATGTGATTAATGCAACATTTTTTAATATATCTTTGAACAAAATCTGTAACAACGTTGTGTGTTTAGCAGCATTTGGACAAACTGTACGGTCAGACAGGAAACAGCTGCCTGGAAATGATGCAGCTGGATACTGTACATAAACAGAGCGTCTGACAGACATGGGAGGAAAACTGGGTTCGAAGCACAAGAGGATAACTGAATGTTTGTAGAGTGGAGGAATAAAAACATCTCTGGTACTTTGACAAATTCCTCATAAAGTCAGTTTTTGAACTAATACAGTTAATGAATATATTGTAAACTTATTTAGTACTTCTACTTGCCCGTCCTCTTTGCTGCTGCAAATCAGGAACTGTATTGAACTTCTCCTTAAATCTCCAGTTTGAACAAAAGTTAAAAGAATCAGATTAATAATCAACTTTGTGGAAATAGAGGTAAACATACATTTTTTCTTTAGTAGAAACCACATCTCCCTTTTCTCAACGCTCACGTTAAAAGTCTATATTTGAACCTTAATGATTTGCATCACTGCCTCAGTATATACAGTATACATGCATTAAGGGGTTAGCACCTACATTATACATCTATATTTTATTTAATAAGATTCCTCATTAAGTCCGTTTTTGAACTAATACAGTTAATGAACATATTGTAAAGTGTGGTAAAGTTGAATTGTGTTAGATAACATGCAGCTCAGGGGAGTTTAGTGCGTCTCTGCTCTGTGAATGATTGTGTTTGGCTTTAATCTCCTATCACAGCTCAGGTTAGTCACTTTGCGTGGCACTGCCCACAAATATAAAAGGCTCTCAAATCGAGTCCCACACACTCACGGCAGCACTTTGTTTCAGGTCAGCTGCTGAAATAGGTCATGGTTTCCTGTAATGAGAGACAAAGGAGGTTTCTGATTAGATTCTGCAGACGTAACGGTCACCGGGCTCACGGCACACGCTAGTCAAGCAGAAAAGGGAACTGTATGTCCTCATCAAAATTCCAATCATAAAACCAAAACAAAAGCTTTCAGGTTCAGTTATATGATGTGGATAAATGACCCTGGAAAAAAAAGAAGAAGAAGAAAGGATTAACGAGTCAGTCGAAGCGGACAAATCAAAACCTTTGGCTTCCAGGGACGAGCACTTTGTCTCATGGAGAGAAAACAGAGAAAACAGAGAAAACAACACAAACAAACACCAGAGATGCAACAACACCTGCACACATTTTATACTTCTATCTATCTTCTATATTATCTTTCTTTCTCCCTTCACACGTTCATCTGCTTATTTGTCTTTTTTAACCTTTTCATTGGACGGGTAAACTTTCTCTCCCGAGTCTCTTATGCAAGAATAAAAACAAGTGTATATGGTTTTTACACACACAGACTCACTTTACCACCTGATTACCCCACAGCCCGGGTCAAACGGGGGGGAAAAGATCAGCTGAGAGAACGAGACGGGAGGAACTTCAGCGAAACAGTGTGTAAAGAAAGGGAGAGTGTGTGTGTGAGTGTGTGATTATGTGTGTGTGTGTGGTTGGGTGAGAGGTGGGTGAGGGGTGGGTTGCAGGATAGTAGCAGAGAGAGAGAGAGAGAGAGAGAGAGAGAGAGAGAGAGAGAGAGAGAGAGAGAGAAGCTGCTCTAGCTGTGGCCCGCTGACCGGCGGTTGAACCTCTCTCTGAACTGAAGATGAACCCTAAACTTGAGGATCTTCGGTCACGGATCTCCCTGGGAGCTACGAGCCGTGGCAGCTAGCCCACAGAATGATGCTGACACACACACACTTACACACACACACACACACTCACACATACACACGCACGCACATATTTATACACACAAAACAAAACCCCAGCAATCTGCACAAACGCTGCCAACGCTACGCACGTATTTCCATCACCGCCTCTGTAGCGCTCGCTAATTGGCTCAAAACAATTCCACTGGTGAGAAACGTGCACGTGAGCGCGCACGTGTGCCAAAACACCCACTCGCTCGCATTGATCCTCTAAACATACATGTTAACCTTGCCCCCCCCGCGCCCTACAAGCCCTTTTTTTTCAGCTGGTACATGCTAATCCACAGGGCTTTGCAATCATGTAGAGAAGTAACATGCTGAAGCGTAAGGTGTGCCATGTACACACACACACACACACACACACACACACACACACAAACACACACACACACACACACACTTTTGTGCACGTAGCATAACACTCCAGCAGACATGTCAGAGGTTGCAATAGCTCTCTAACCACCCCCCCCACCCCCACCGTGGCCCACTCAGGAGGGCACAGCAGAATGCACTGAGGGGTCATGGACAGGTCAGCGCAACACATAATGATCCTGGTTCTGTCTTGTGCTCAGCTGACAGAGGGGGTTGGGGGGGTGGTGGTGGTGGTGGTGGGGGTGGGGGGGGGGGGTGGTGCTGAGAGCTGAGGTTAGAGCGATCAGAAAAACTAAAAAAGGCTCAGTGCTGTTTTTCCCTGCTTTGATATCTGTTGGTAGAATATATTTAATATATATTTAATATAATCATCAGACACTGATGTGGTCTGATCTGGTTTAGGATCAGATCCATGTGTGGACAACAAAGATTCCAGGTTCACATTGTGCATCCAATCGCTGACTTTTACCGTGTATATATATATTTTGCACACACTGCATATATTCTCTTTTCTCTGTATATTTGATTTCTATTTTATTCATATTTTGACATTTCCTTCCATTAACATTGCATTTTTACTTATTTATTACTTTTACTTGACCGTCCTCTTTGCTGCTGCAAATCAGGAACTGTATTGAACTTCTCCTTAAATCTCCAGTTTGAACAAAAGTGAAAAGTATCTGATTAATAATCAACATTGTGGAAATAGAGGTAAAACATATATTTTTTCTTTAGTAAAAAAACCACATCTCCTTTTTCTCAACGCTCACATTTAAAGTTCTCTATTTGAACCTTAATGATTTGCTACACTGCCTCAGTATATACAGTACAGTAGAAATGCATTAAAAAGTTAACATCTACATTATACATCTATATTTTATTTAATAAGACTCCTGCAGTATAGATGGCGCCGTCCTCGGGCTTCACACGTAAAGCGAAACAGCAAAAAACACACACATTAAAAGTCTCCTTATAGGTCAAATCCATATAAGGAGACACCCCCCCTTCCTCTTTGAGATGTGGACGAACCAGAATTTTGCATTTAACCGTTTAGTGAAACAAAGACTTTCCTCTGATGACTTATTCATCTCTCGCAGGTACAATGCAAGGATTGTATAATGGAGGTGGAAAGTATGTGTTTCGATGAAATGGTCGTTAAAAGGAAAACGTTAATACTGCTGGAGAAGATGTGGAATGGTTGGCGACCACTCACACATATTTTGGGATTGCCAAATGATGCTTCCTTTCTGGAAGGGGATAAAGAGCGAGATAGATAAAGTTTTGGGAATTAATATACTATTCACCCCAAGTCAGTGTCTTTTCGATCTAACTCCTGATGGCATGTACACAAGAGACCAAGAGCACTTGTTACATATACTCTTGATGACTGCTCGGAAAATGGTGACAATAAAATGGTTGAATCCACAGCCACCTACAGTGGCACAGTGGAAACAGAAGCTGAGGGAGGTGTATGGAATGGAGGCTTCAACTGCTCAATTACAATTAAAGTCAGATTTTTTGTGAGGAGGTGGCTTCCTATTGCAGGATACCTCTCTAACTGAGGGGAATCCTGTGGTACGATGGATTGTCTTAACTGTCCATTTATTTATTAATTATTTTTCACTAATCAGTCTGTCATATATAATTTGTGATGTTGTCAAGGAATGTTTGTGTTTCTCTTCAATAAAGTTGTAAAAAAAAAAAAAAAAAGGAAAACGTTAAATCAGCTGTTAGTGCTGGAGAATGTTTGAACCTTTATCCCGGGAGCGGCTCCGAGCGCCCGGTGCCACACACCTCACGCCGTGGCAGCGTTTACACACCATCACTCCAGGGAGCAGCTCGCCAGCCACAGCCCGAGACCCCCGGCTCCTCGCGGCCGGGGGGTCAAGGGCACCGCGGTGGTGGTGGCTGTTGAGAGGCAGATTGGCATCTTAGTTATACAAACACTTCTCCCAGGCTGAGCCGAGGCAGACGCAGGAATAATGTCCCCGGTGGAGTTAAACCTCAAAGTGCCGAGGCGAAAGAAAGTTTATTTGTGGAGCAGCTTTCCACGGTCAGATGAAACATGACTGTACCACTTGGGTTGTGTGTTTACAGCCGCGTGTCAGCGTTGCGTTGACGGTTTGTGTTCAGAAGCCACAAACTGTTGTATAAGTCTAATTGTGTTTATATTGTATTGATTCGAAAATGCAACAGAATGCAACATGTGGGATTCCTCAGAGAAACGTAGCCGTCCAAATCTGGAGATTCTTGTTTGGACTCAAATCTTTATTGCATCCAATTTACATAACGTGTCAAAAAGACAATTAAAAGTCGGCTCGTCTATGTTCAGAGAAATAAAGTATTAATTCACTTTTAAACTCTTTGAATCTCTTCAGATAAGAATAAAGAAGTGGAAACTGTTGTAAACACAAGGCAGTCATTATGGATGTGTAAAAAAACAAAACATGACACGAGAAATACAGTCACAAGTTAAAATACAGGAGAGAATGAATCAGTTTTAAATTAGTCTAATTATGTTCATATTGTATTGATTCGAAAATGCTTTGCACTCAACAGAATCCAACATGTGGGATTCCTCAGAGAAACGTAGCCGTCCAAATCTGGAGCTTCTTGTTTGGATTCAAATCTTCATTACATTCTTACATAATGTGTCAAAAAGACAATTAAACGTCGGCTCGTCTACGTCCAGAGAAATAAAGTATTAATTCACTTTTAAACTCTTTGAATCTCTTCAGATAAGAATAAAGAAATGTGGAAACTGCTGTAAACACAAAGCAGTGATTATGGACGTGTAAAATACCAAAACATGACACGAGAGAAATACAGTCACAATGCAGCGATAAGTTAAAATACAGGAGAGAATTAATCAGTTTTAAAATTTGTAACATTAAACTCATATTTCAACACTACTGAGACCCAAAAAATCTGTACAGAAAATAATTGTGCATTATTTCATTATAAAACCACTGTAAAATTGGTAGTCACTCTCAATCCAAAGTAAATGAAGTTCAACAAGCACCCACAGAACCCGCCCGACATTTTCAATAGAAAAAATACTCTCGCCGTACCACATTCCACTGACCCTCCATACTCTACGTCTATTCCATTTTTCAGGACATTTCTATGGGCCGACGATGCACGTATCAAAAGTTGTCCACCGTTGCAGCTTGTTCTTAGCACTACATACTGTACAGTACCAATGCCTATCATTTATGCATTCCTTGCATTGTCAAACTATTCTTACACAAATTCTACAATCCTCTAAAAAGTTGGTGTAATTGGCGTAAGAATATTATATGCCCCAGCATCTTCAAAAAAAACAAAAAAAACCTCAAGTAACAAACTTGACATGAAAAAAAAGCATATAAGACTTGTCAATAAAATTAAATACAGAATATTGGCGACAAAACTATGCCAAATGTTTTCATGATGAGTAGTACCATTAATCAAATTAGACACCGATACCAATACATTGGTGTTTGTTTCCTCGGAGCGAGAACAGATTCTTCACGTTTGTTTGCAAACAACGAGTCTAATCTCCTCAGGAGGTTACAGAGAGGTCAGTGAGCGCTCTCTGCTTAGTCCAGCGACGGACGGCGTTAAATCCAGTACTCAGAATAATAAAACATATGGATATTTACATTTCAGACACATGCTGGTGGTTATTAAGGCAGCCAGAGGGGATGAGAAGAGGATTTCCCAGTGATCCCCTGTGGTTCCTTAACTCTGCATTAACACTGCTGTGCTGCAGGGTCGCACAGTGCGTCAGCCACAGATCACCGGGACGCTGGGCTGCACTTTAACGATTTGAGCGCTTTGAGTAAAGCTAATACACAGAGGGAGGGAGGGGGAATTTAGAACATGTCCGAAATACACTTCAGCCAGTTTGACGGTGATAAAACAGGTCGCAGCGATGGGCAGCCTGGTTCAAAGGGATGTTTCTTGAATAGTTACGAGTGTGTGTGTGTGTGTGTGTGTGTGTGTGTGTGTGTGTGTGTGTGTGTGTGTGTGTGTGTGTGTGTGTGTGTGTCACATGGACCACATGCTGGTGTCCAGCCTGGAGGCCATCACAGAGTTCTGCCAGAACAAGTCGTGTTACTTGAGCTACAACACACATTGTATGTGAAAAGGTCACGGAACTGTCCCTGCAGGGAGGGCTGGGAGACCCTGTGTTGGTCATAGAGTGACAGTGTGTCCCCCGTTTGAACACACAATAGACTTATACTGTGTATGTGTTCGGAGTATACACACACACGCGCGCTTAGCCATTACAACTGGATGTCTAACCATTACTCTAACCCGGCCATTTACCTAATGCTACCCCTCAAATGTGTTAATATAAATACACAAATACACAAATACCCACCCGCTGTAAAGTGTCCTGGAATTCAGATTTGAGCATTTACACATCTATTAAAGATTACGTGAGCTTTAAAAAACATAACACCACGTAATCCCACATGTTGCAAATATTAAAGAGACAGTATTGATCATAAAATTTCTGTTTTCCTTCATCTTGTCATCATCTGGCATCTTGTGCCTGGGTTCTACTTTTCAGAACACACAGATCTGTCCGTCGATGGCAATGACCCCAGTCTGAACTTTGTTGATGGCTCTGAGTAAATTGGCCCAGACATGGGTCAATATCCCTGTTAAACCCGGGTCCCATAATGTAAAGAGGATTAGTCTTTGTCTGGGAAATCATGTCGCCATCTCCCAGTGACGGAGTTCAGACCGAGCCGGCTGAAACCACTCAGGGGGAAACTGTGGGGGAGATATGGAGGTAAACTCTCAGTCCTGCACAAGAAGTGACACTGTGATTATTCCATTAAAGAGGGAAATGAGGAATTGACAGGGAAAGGGGGAGGAGGGGGAGTTGTGTCAGCCTTCCCTGAGGTCATGACAGGTGGTGGTGGTGGTGTCGGCCACGGAGACAAGGCAAGGGGGTCCCAGACCAGGTGGAGACTGACAGGTGGTCAGTTGGCTGGAGGGCGGGTGGGGTAGGGGTGGGGGGGGGGTCAGTTTGCCTCTTATGACCTGGGATGAGGTTTCACCTGCAGGGGTTAAACGGAGGTCACTGTGTCCAGGACCAGGACGTTTCTCCTTGTTTATATTTTCTCGTTGATATCGTTGCTCAGTGGACGAAATAGCTTCCGTAAAATCACTTTCATGTTAATCGTCCATGTTTTTCACTTATTTGATAAAATTATTAATCTCTATCAGTGTATCACCTGCACCTACACACACACACACACACACACACACACACACACACACACACACACACACACACATACATGTAGTTACTGTTAAACAATGCCATATTTGTGGGAGGGGGGCTTAGTAAGGTATTACTATAGTGACCATAATACTAAATAACTAAATAGTACAATAATAATGTAATTAGTATTAAAGGAGCAATATTATGCCCATTTTACCACAGTCGATATGGTTCCTTGGTGTCTTAATGAAATGTCTGTAACATATTTGGTCAAAATACCACAGGGATCATTTAAAACAGCAGCCTTTGTACCCTGTCTAAAACAGCCCTCCTCAGATTGACCTGTTTTGAGTGCCCCGGTTCCCCGGCTAGTGTTAGCTTGCGAGCTAACCGGGCCGTTGGAGCCGGACCGTGTAGCGAGACTACGACGTCAATTCTCCTCGTAATCCCATTCGACGCCATCTAGCGTATCGTTTCTGTAATAGAGGAACCACAACAAATCGCGGGAGTTGTTTTTTTCCAGAGTTTTTGGGACGGTAGACATGCTAGATACCCAAATTAACGTGTAGAAGCACTACAAAAGGGGCATTTTCATAATATGTCACCTTGAAAGTACAGCTTCACCAAATGTGTGGAAAGCTAGAAAAGGCCTCCTCTTCAGTTTCTGACTCTGGAAGGTGAAAAGTTCTTTCAATGGGTCCCTGCTTTTTGTTTTTGTTGCATCATGCACGTGAGGATTCACATTAGAAACCTCAGGTGATGGGAAAAAGGTCACATAGAAATTAAAATGATTATACAGTATTTTTCATCATCTAAATCTGCTTCTATGAAGGTCGACTGCAAGGATTTGTTTTATTGTGAAGGCTCGTGAGATGCCCTCTGACCCCTTCACTCCAGCTCATATAACCATCACCACCAGCACCGAACCAGCATCAACATCAGAATAGATCACACGAGGACATTAACGGCTCAGCGGTGAAAACGCTCTCTGTGGCTTCGCTGCTGGTAAAAAAGGCCACAAGCTCAGAATGTCATCGCCGAGGAAACATGGTGATCTATGTTCCGTCACCGGGGAAACGGATGAAAAGGTCGAAAGAAATTCCCCCCATGTCGCAATATTACAGAAAGTGAAGAAACAATTCCCAGGTCCACACCAAATTTAAAAGAGTTTTTTCTTGACCCGTGTGACGCATCTTTCCTCCAAGCTTCTAGGAAATCTGTGCTGTAGTTTTTGCGTAATCATGCAAACAAACCACAACACAATGGGCAGGGGTGAAGGGAGGTAAAGAGGCCTGCTAGCTAACATGGCTTAAAAAAGCTTTAGACAGTTTTAATCTGCTTTACAGATGTTTTATGTGAAGTGAAATACAATAAACATATTTGTTAAGCCTCGAGCATGAAGACGATTTGGTTTGAGGGGAGAAACCCGGACTGTAGATACATAAGTTTAGATTATTTCTGTGCAAAACTCACACACAAACTTAAGAGTCGGAGATATCTTCCTTTAAAACATCATCGTCCACATCCTCCTGCTGCCGACATGATGAACACAACGTGAGGCTGAATGAGTAAAGTTGAACAAAACAGCAAGTTTTGTCTATTAGCTCATAACAGCTTCATCAGAATCCACTGTGGAGTCTGCACGCTGGTGACGTGGAGCTGCGAGTGCTTCCTGCAGTTCACCTGTTTATTTATACACTTAACCTTAATCCAGAACCCTTCACTGCTGCGAGTGCACACGCACACACTCTCCATTCTGAAGTGCTGCTGGAGAGGAGGCAGCTGGGGAGAGAGTCGGGTTTTCATCTTCTCCTTCGTCCTGCTGCACACTAGAGGAGTTTCACGTTTACAAAAATGTGGGAGACCACAGACGTCATGAAGCACGAGAACGAAGGGACAGGACGATCCAGTGGAGACACAGGACACACACACGTCTGAGTCCAGAGATATGGACATGGAAACTCCTGCGATGAAACAGGACTTCAGAATAAAAAACAAACATCAGAATCAGAATCAGAATTCTTTTTATTTGCCAAGTATATTTGCACATACAGGAAATTGCCTTGATGTGGTTGGTGCACTTTAAATAAAACAACACTCGGACATTAAACAACAATATAAATATAAAACAACAATACATACAGTAAGAGAGTTATGGGCATGTGCAGTGCTAAGGTGCAGAGATTTTCTGGAATAGGTGGTGACCGGAACTTAAAAAACAAAAAGGTTGATGAATGTTCAGAGACTTGAGATGTCTTTCTCTCCTCAACACCCATTCGAAGCATGTTGGACACGTGTAGATGTGACCATGTGTCCATTGTACACTTGTCTACTGTTCTTTTAAAAGATCGAATCATCTGAACCAGATTGTACATGGAGGCGGACTTCTGCTGTCTAGAATTTCCAACAAACACTTCGTAGAGTTGATGTCTTTTATAGCCCAGAGACATAAGAGACAACTGTGGGACAGACCGACACTGAACAAACACAAGTAGCTCGTAGAATACAGGCATCGCTAATACTGTCCATACTCGAGCTGTGTTCCAGAACAATGACACACACACACACACACACACACACACACACACACACACACACACACACACACACACACACACACACACACACACACACACACACACACACACACACACACACATTGTACTGTACATGTACACACATACACACAGCTGCATCAGCGAGCACCAATTACCACAGCTGTGACCTCACACGTCCGGGTCAGCGATTCCACCGACCGGACAAAAAGAAACTTGTCCTGGAATCTCGGCCGCCAATTACCCCCCCCCCCCCCCCCCCCCCGGGCGGACAAGGCTGCAGGTGAGAAGTTGGACGGGACTTTGTCACAGAGGAGAACCACAGAGGAGAACCACAGAGAAGAATCACAGAGGAGAATCACAGAGGAGAACCACAGAGGAGAACCACAGAGGAGAATCACAGAGGAGAATCACAGAGGAGAACCACAGAGGAGAATCACAGAGGAGAACCACAGAGGAGAACCACAGAGGAGAATCACAGAGGAGAACCACAGAGGAGAACCACAGAGGAGAACCACAGAGGAGAATTACAGAGGAGAACCACAGAGGAGAACCACAGAGGAGAACCACAGAGGAGAATCACAGAGGAGAACCACAGAGGAGAACCACAGAGGAGAACCACAGAGGAGAACCACAGAGAAGAACCACAGAGGAGAACCACAGTGGAGAACTACAGAGGAGAACCACAGAGGAGAACCACAGAGGAGAATCACAGAGGAGAATCACAGAGGAGAACCACAGAGGAGAACCACAAAGGAGAATCACAGAGGAGAACCACAGAGGAGAACCACAGAGGAGAACCACAGAGGAGAATCACAGAGGAGAACCACAGAGGAGAACCACAGAGGAGAACCACAGAGGAGAACCACAGAGCAGAACCACAGAGGAGAATCACAGAGGAGAACCACAGAGGACAACCACAGAGGAGAACCACAGAGGAGAATCACAGAGGAGAACCACAGAGGAGAACCACAGAGGAGAATCACAGAGGAGAACCACAGAGGAGAACCACAGAGGAGAATCACAGAGGAGAACCACTGAGGAGAACCACAGAGGAGAATCACAGAGGAGAACCACAGAGGAGAATCACAGAGGAGAACCACTGAGGAGAACCACAGAGGAGAACCATTGAGGAGAACCACAGAGGAGAACCACCGAGGAGAACCACAGAGGAGATAACAGAGGACAATCACAGAGGAGATAACAGAGGAGAACCACAGAGGAGAACCACAGAGGAGAACCACAGAGGAGAACCACAGAGGAGAACCTGAGGCCGGCCTCAAGTCCATCAACAACATTACACAAATTAAAATCTTACTTTGTACGTTTTCTCTTTGCTTATCACAGTGAAATCAAACATTGATGTAACGTTTACTATGTATTTGTGTATTATTTTAATTAGATTATTGTGTTGGTTCTTTTACTTCAAAGACTACAACATATACAAGATTGGAAACTTTCCTGTAGCAGCCAACAAAAACACACTCGCTGTGTGTGTGTGTGTGTGTGTGTGTGTGTGTGTGTGTGTGTGTGTGTGTGTGTGTGTGTGTGTGTGTGTGTGTGTGTGTGTTGTGATCCAAGCTTCTCTCTCTTCTTTGTTTTGGTTGCAGCTTTGCTCTTTCTTTCTACTCGGAGGGAAAATCTTTCTGAGAAAACAAACCTCTGTAAACACATCTGTCACCTGAGCCGACACACACAAGATACCACAACTCCATCTTGTTTTTAGAGGGAAAAAGAAAGAAACTGTTGACTTGCATGATAACGTGTTTTTCTTTTATCTGACACTCCTTGAATTCAGCTCTGATCAAGCAGATGTAGCTGAACCTTCCTAGAAAAGACTGGAAGATTCAGGTCAATGTTAAGAGAAACAAACAGGGATATTTGGGTTTTGTTGTTATTACAAACATTACAAAAAGTCCCTGTTCATGACCTGTAGATGCCACTTGTGGGAATAACTCAGGTCTATTTAACCACATCAATACACAAGCATCTTCCCTCTGATCAACACCACATCCTGTCACCAAGCTTCATGGAAATCTGTCCTCGAGTCCTTCTGTAATCCTGCCTACAAATAAAACCCACAAACCGACCCAACAAACAAATGAACAACTGAAGCACACAAAATCTATTGTATACCGGTAGGGTTGCAAAATTCCAGGAGTATTCAAAGTTGGAAACTTTCCATGGGAATTAACGGGAATATACTGGAATTAACGGGAATAAACAGGAATAAACGGGAATAAACTGGAAATGTTGTGGGTAATTTATACTAACTGTATTTACCTTGTCATATACAAACATAAATATAAACATTTTGTTTTGTCATAGGCTGATTTGAGCCCTGAGGAAACTTTGGGCACTTGACTATATGCTTCTGCATCGTTGTGTCATTCTTAACATAGGTCTTTGCACAGTATTTGCAAATGTACACAGCCTTTCCTTCTACATTGGATGGGGTGAAATGTCTCCACACATGAGATAGTGCACGTGGCATTGTCCTGTAGAATAAGATGAGAAAAAAGATTGTAAAAAAACACTAATGCAATGCCAGAGATATAAATAGTAACCCTATCAATACCACATCCTGTCACCAAGCTTCATGGAAATCTGTCCTGGAGGCCTTCTGTAATCTTGCTTACAAATAAAACGCACACAAACCAACCCAACAAACAAATGGACAACTGAAGCACACAAAATCTATTGTATACCGGTCATCTCTAACTGCTCATATCAAGCGTAAATAATAAGATTCATATAGATAATAGATGCAGAAACAGCATCATTGATCCTCAAAGCTTCGCAATCGTTAAGCAGCTGAAGAAAACTTGCAGAAAGTCACGGAGAGGTGAAGCAGAGGGAGCGGAGGAGCAGAGAGACTGTGGAGCGCTGTCTTAAGGAAGCAGTTCAGTGGGATGTGCTGCGGAGGAAAGTCGAAGGTCAACAACAGAGGCCTGCATTGATTCCACATATGTGATAAGGTCAAAAAATTATCATGGGACCTTTGCCACTGGGTGTTTTCCAGTCATTCTGCTTCTTCGTAATCTGTGGGAAACTCGTCTGCTGCTCACAGTTCAATGACCACTCATCTCTGCAGCAATTACAGTGCCCCCCCCCCTGCGGTTCGATGCCGCGTACAAACGATCTAATGTGATTCCGTTCTCCCATCGCTACGAGCGCCACGGGTGTGTTTCAAACCGCGGCGCTGGACGATTATATTCACTTCTAATTGATCGAATGGGCTAATAATGAATAGTAAAAAAAGAGGATTCCTCATTAAGACGTGTTTTGATGCACAAACAGCTCCCAGAGGAACTGAGGGTTTGAAATGGTTTATTGCTTTTTTTTTGGAAACAAACACAATGAAACAAGTGATTATAGATGAATACTGACATTCAAACAGCCGGTACAGGTCCAGTGTGTTGTAGCAGGACACGTTAATAAGCAGCACCGGCTCACGGGCGGGCCGGTGCTGCCGATAAGCCTCAAACATTGTTATTTTCAGAACTGCCTCGTACCGCTAGATACTGATGCAACATATTATTAGAAAGCTATGATTCTTCCGATTCGACGTGATGTAAACCATTTCAAGATCCGATCACCACAGCCGGTACATTTAACGTCTCAGTCAGGACACCAACACAAAAAAAACAATCACAAAGTCGACGTCACTCACCTAAGAAGCATCATATTAATCCACAGATCGATAACATTCCAACGAAAACAGTCTTGGTACCAAAGGTCCAGACGATCCAATCCAGTAACATAATCAGTCCAAAACACACTATTACATCAAAGAATAGCCACAGTCAGCTGTTGCGCAATCTCAGCGCAGCCAGCATCGAGGTGTAAACAACATGAAAGATGTTTATTTGTATACATTTTAAACCATATGACCGGTTTTGCCTCCTTTGTATAAAAGTAGGATTTTGAGTGTATCAGTAGCCTTTTTAGCCTGGTTGGTTACCATAGTTCCAAATGGCCTTTGTGGAAAACGCCTAGACATGCCCTTAGGAAAAAATCTGTGAAATATTCATTTTCTGTGGTATTGTTATCAAATTTGAACCTGGGCTAGTCAAGGCTTCATGCTCGGGTCCCAGTGTGTTTTCCAGCTCATACGTCCCAGCTTGAGTCATCTGCAGGCATCTGTTTGACCAAAAATATTCAGGCGGAAATAAAAACCTTCTACTTCACTGTGTTCCAACTGCTATTCCTCAAATGTCAGTAGCACTTAGAGTGATTCTGACTGTTGGGGAGGGAAGTTCAGAATGGTACCTTTCAAAAGAGACCAAGATCATGCATGTACTCCAAATGGTTCAAGAACAGCTTTCAATTTACTTTCGGTTCTCCTCAGACAGGCATTTTGGGCGAATCTCACCCGCTGCTTAACAGGCTACCACGGAACCTTTTTACGATGGGCCGCAAATGCAAACAAACCTCAATTGATGAAACCCCGGGGGCCATGTGAGGATGACTTAGTGGGTCAAATGCAGCCTGCAGATAGTAAGAGAGATGAACTAATGTGCTCACACACTCACCACACACACACACACACACACACACCACCGCGCTACACACACAAAAGTGGAAACAGACGGCTCTAAAAATAAACCTTCTGAAATATTTAACTCACTGACCCAGAAAACAACGTCAGCGTAATCATAAGTTTGCACAAGCAGAGGAGACCACGGCGACGGAGCCATGATATCATTAAGCCTGATGGGTCATAACGGCTGATAAGATGTGAGCTCTCCTCTAACCGCCCCCCCCCCCCGGGACAAGTCAGCACATGCAAATACAACCTGTCTATATTTGATGCTTATTCAATTACAGGAGGCTGATAAAGTGGAATAAAAAGAGGGATTTATAATCAGGATATTTGATCTGATATGATCTTAAAAAGGGATTGAGTGTTGTACTGCCATGAAATTGGGGGATTTATGGGTTTCACGTTAATAAAAAACAAGGGTAAACATTGAAGCAGCACAAGCCCAGATTGATTTTAGTGCTTTGTTTGGGTGCATGAGCAGAACTGGAGCCTACATTTCCCATAAGGCAACCAACCGTCAAGTGCAGTGGCTTACTGACCTATATTACATTTTTTATGGATGATTTAGAAGCACTGTATATATAGTACGATTAAGGTGACAATAAATACAAATTATTGCTTTGTTTTCTGTATGCAGCAAATATAATTCAAACATGTTCCATTCTAATATTCCTAGAATACACAAATTTAACTTTGAGATCCCAACAGCATGTGAGTTGAATCCCATCCACCAGGAAAATAATAATCCATCATTATATCAATCCATCCGTTACCTGCACATCTTATCCTCGCTGGGGGAGGTGGAGTCGACCCAAACAGAAAGACCCCGGCCGGGATTCAAACCCGGAACCCTCTTGCTGTGAGGCGACAGTAAAACCCCAGGTTACTTGATGCTTCTCGGTTGAGTTCCACTTGAAACCTTGAAAAAGAAAACAACAAATTTACAAATCTCACTGATAAAGTCATTAGAAGACTGAGGCAACATCCACACGACTACGTTTTTAAAACTCATCCTGCTGTTGCTGCTTCGTAGTACAGACGGACAAAGACTGTATGCAGCCAATATGATTCAAACATGTTCCATTCTAATATTCCTAGACAGCATGAGTTGAATCCCATCCACCAGGAAGAAAATAATCCATCCTTCTATCAATCCATCCGTTACCTGCACATTTTATCCTCGCTGGAGTTGACCCAAACAGAAAGACCCCGGCCGGGATTCAAACCGGGAACCCTCTTGCTGTAAGGCGACAGTAAAACCCCAGGTTACTTGATGCTTCTCGGTTGAGTTCCCCTTGAAACCTTGACAAATAAAACAACAACTTTAATCTCACTGATAAAGTCATTAGAAGACTGAGGCAACATCCACACGACTACGATTTTAATACTCATCTCCTCTGTTGCTCCTTTGTAGTACAGACGGACAAAGACTGAGGAAACAAGCCGTCACCCACACTCTCCGAAACAGACACTGCTTTAGTTTTAAAAATGCTGTTTTAACGCTTTAACATATTTGTTTGTTCGCAGCCTGAAAGAAAAATCAAATGAAGTGTCACTTGCAGCTGTGACCCCGGACATGTCCTTCCTCGGGCCGGTCAGGTTGACGAAGAGGACACACGATGATTGGCATGGCCCCCCTGTTCTGCTTGTATAGCTAAACAGCCGTGTCCATATTCAGCAATGATACCGACCTCTGACCCCTTGCTCCAGACGCCATTACCATTCGAGAGTCGCACTGAACGTCCGGGCGGCTGCACAACACTATCAATATTAATGTTCTGTGACTGAGGCGGCTTTGGAAGAACTTTCTCCCACATCAATATTGATGGTGTTGCCATACATTGGAGTCGGGGCCCTCTTTAAGGATTTATGAGAGGAACACTGGTGGGGGGGTGCTGTCCTTATGAGAAGGGGCCCTCTGCCATTTTTTGGTCGGCCCCTCAATGATGTACATTTTCCTGCCGTTCAGAGCAATTTCCGTGGGAGAGGGGGGGGAGTCCAGCCCCACGCCTGATGAGATCTGAGTGGAGAGGGGCCGTGTGCGGACAGATCCAATTCCCCCCCGCAATGCTTTGCTGGAGATGATGGTTATGGAAAAAATGAACGTTTCATTTCAGGGGATCTGGGAATGCTAAATGGGCGTCTGTTGATTCTGGAAACCGGGGGGGTATTGCTTCTGGGACATCTTCACAAACAGGCCACACACGTCGAGCCCCAGATCCAATTCATTATAATATTAGCTCGGGAGATGCATTGCTCTTTATATCAAGTGTCGGGGGGGAGGAGGGGGGGGGGGGTGCTCCTTTGTCATGTGGTCAGATATAAATCATACAAAGAAAAAACAAACATCAGAGGAAATGAATGAAAACTCAAAATGACCCTTGGGCTTCATCTTGTTCTCTTTCTTGCTGAAGAATGGTGGTTTTGCGTGTTTTTTTTTTTTCAGTTGCATTTGTCACTGTTCGTAAAACTTTATTGGTTTTAACAAGCAGTGACGCTGAATGATGATTTTGAGTGTTTTGTAATGAAGTGAAGCAGCAGCAGAAGAAAAGCATAAAAGCACGTGAACCAGATACTGAACTCGCTGGAGATCAATCAGGACGGTGAAGCACACGTGTGTGTTTGTTCTGCTGCTGAAGTTTATCATCATCATCAACCACAGTGTGACTAGCTGAGCAAAATTTACTTTTACCTGGAGGTGTGTCAGGCCTAGGGTTGCAAAATTCCGGGAGTATTCAAAGTTGGAAACTTTCCATGGGAATTAACAGGAATTAACGGGAATATACGGGAATTAACGGGAATTAACGGGAATAAACTGGAAATGTTGTGGGTAATTTATACTAACTGTATTTACCTTGTCATATACAGATATAAATATAAACATTTTGTTTTGTCATAGGCTGATTTGAGCCCTGAGGAAACTTTGGGCACTTGACTATATGCTTCTGGATCGTTGTGTCATTCTTAACATATAGGTCTTTGCACAGTATTTGCAAATGTACACAGCCTTTCCTTCTACATTGGATGGGGTGAAATGTCTCCACACATGAGATAGTGCACGTGGCATTGTTCTGTAGAATAAGATGAGAAAAAAGTTTGTAAAAAACACAAATGCAATGCCAGAGATATAAATAGCTAGCCAAACAATTGGAATCATATGTAAACATATTTTACAATTGATGGATAAATGAATGGAAATAGTCTAGATGAACAGATGAACAATCCTCAATCAGCATGCTAATAGGTTTTCCCCAGTAATATCATGGAAACTTACCTGACTAGTCCTTCACACTACAGCAGGCATCAATACTTCGGACTTCATCCTTCTGCCGAGTTTCTGCTCAGATCTTTGTGTTCAGTCTCGCTTAGAAACAAACCAACCAACAAACAGACAGAGGTGAAAACGTAACCTCCTCGGCGTCAGATGATGACACATTGAGAGCAGAGAGAGAGAGAAACACACCAAAGATGCAGAGGACCCAGATACAGATTCCACAAGAGGATGAAGGCAATGAAACTGTCTTTATATAATGACTAACAGGTTATAGAGGAGCAGGTAGAAATTCAAAACCAAAGGCGAAAAGCAAGGTCCAAAACTCCTGAGGAAATAAACCGATGAAGAAGAAACGCTGTGAAGAACCTGACGAGCTGAACTGACTCTGAAGTCTGTTGAATCTAATGAGCAGATAATCAACAACGGAGGGAAACCAAACAAAGACAGGAAGTTAAGGAACAGAGACACAGGAAAATAAAAGTTCGTGCAACGTTATAAATCATTAAAAGTCCCAAAAGACTTTAAAGAAATCTGACATTAATCAAAGGATTGACAAGGGCTGGATAAAGACTGGATAGAAACTGTCACGTTAAAAAACAGAAACAATGACCTGAAAGACTATAAAGTGATCGGAGCTAAAGGAACACATTGATTCTTAGTTATTCTGTTTCCATCGATTGATTATCAATATGTTCACTATCGGCCTTATCTACACTACTGCAGATTTTTTCTAATCTGTAACCACGGATACAAAGAGATCAGAGCTTTGGAAAATCTCCAGTTTGGAATTAGGGCATCTGTAAAAACGTCTGTTTGCAAGTGGATGAGCGGATCAAACCTAGAGGATTCATTCTGATTCGCTTGAGTCTGACCAGTAGCCATAAAAGACCATTAACGCACATTGTTAAGTTAAACGTTTATTATTTTAATCTTTACTTAAATGATTGAAACGATAATCATAAATGTGATCGATGCACTTTCTGTCCAGCAGAGTGATTGATTAACGAGTTGTCGAAGCAGCCGACTGATCCCAGCATCGGATTCACTCTCACAGACGTGAACATCTTTTTTCCTCCCGAGCAACAAGAACTTCATCTTCAGTCTGTTTAACATTTAGATGGAACCCAACAACAACAGCCTCATCACATCTCATTAGGTTATTGATCCCTGGAAGAAAAGACATTGTTGACAGTGACATTTTTCCTCTCAGGACAACTTGAGACCGAACAGAAAAAACCAGAAGGGTCACCAGTACGACTGTCACGCCCCCCCCCCCCACTCCGCCTCTCCCTCCCTTTCACTTAATACCCCGGTAGGTTTTGATGCCGTGCCAGTAAGTGGGAGCTCTTTGGCTCTTCGGCTCTGTGGGGGGAGACAAAGAGTGACCTCAATTCAATTTGACATCCCACCTATCGATCTGAAACCCGCTGTTTCCCCCCGAGACGCACACGTCCCGCTCGCCCTTGTTCTGCCAACACTCCCGTTTAGCGACAAGATAAAACATGTCTTTTTAATAAACACAATCCCTCCAACATCTCTCGCCTCATCTGCATTCCGAGACGGAATTACACACACTGCGGCGGTGACCTGCTTCTTCCCCAGCGCCGCTCCTGTCCTGCTCATCTTCAGCCGAGGCCCTTTTTGCTAAATTGAAAGTGTGTCATAACAGATAGAGGAGGTGTCTGGCTTAAATGTATGTGACTGGCACAGATGTCATCTCTGTCAGAGGAGCATCCCTGGGATTTTTTAACAGGGGCGACTGTGACGTGGACCCGGGGACAATTACTGTCAGAGCACCAGGGGGGGGGGTGATGAATCTGCTGCCTTATTGTGTTTGTCATCTCGACCTCTGGCTGGGACCTGATTGGTACGGCCGCCAACCTACAGATGAATCAGATAGATGCTTTGTTTCTGGTTTTACATGTGTGTGTGTGTGTGTGTGTGTGTGTGTGTGTGTGTGTGTGTGTGTGTGTGTGTGTGTGTGTGTGTGTGTGTGTGTGTGTGTGCAACTTTACAGACTCTCCTTTGGTTCTAAGCGACAAACTCTTGTGTCCTGAGATGAAATACGGATGTCAAAATGAGTATTTGTTTTTTTTTAACTTAAGTTTTTATTAGGGCTGGGCAAGTTAACTCGTTTTAATCGAGTTAACTCAAGTGATGAGTTAACTCGATTAATTATTTTATCTCGCATTAACTCAGGTTTGATTATTTATTGTTTTATTGTGAAAGTCAGGCTTTTATTTTGTGAAAGTCTGTTGCTGACTGCTGCAGAACAGGAAAAAAGAAAATAATTGGCGGATAAACAATCGAGTTAACTCATCACTTGAGTTAACTCGATTAAAACGAGTTAACTTGCCCAGCCCTAGTTTTTATTAAACTTTTCTTAGGCATGGTACATGGCAAATTAAACATGTTTCTTTATACAGGAACAAGTAGAATATGGTTGAGAATTGACTCTGCTAATAACAGACTTTGCACGTATTTGTCTAAAAAATAGGCAGCTTTTACAAATCAAAGTGAGTACATAATGACATCCACTCATACCTTCATCGCATACCTGCACACCCCATAATACATGATATAACATACATCATATAGACATGTTGCTGAGGTATACAGTATTACAGGATCCCACTTGGGAGAAACACAGCAAAACAATAAAACCAAAGTCCTAGTGGGGATCATTATTTCAAAACGAGTATTTGATATTAAAAAACAATGTGATTATGACTAAAATCCCAAAAGGTTATTTGATATATTTGCCGTTTAATCATTTTTTTCTTCCATCTGCTCATTTCAAATAAGCACAAGTCGTCCTGACCCAGCACACAATCTGTTAAATGCCACGGTATTAACCTCCAATGCAGGCCGACGTGTACTTCTAATATTCAGAGTAATTTACACACAGAGAGAGAAGCTGTAATGGCCGCACCTGGAGCCGCGGGTCGGGGTCTGGCTCTGATTTGTATCTCGGACCCCCATTCTGCTTTTTATGGTTAATGCTGAGCCCAGTGTTTGCCATAAATGGCAGGTGTGCAAAATTGAAGTGCAAAAGTAATTCAGCTCCTGCCATTCAAAGGAGCCGTGTCAGTTTGATTTACCTGTACATATAAACACGCACACACACACACACACACACACACACACACACACACACACACACACACACACACACACACAGACACCTTTGGGCCACATGTGTTTTTTATATTCATATGGTGGAGGAAAAGAAAAAAAATGTGCGCCTCCAAAATGGGGGTTGAGGGGTCATGGTGTTTGGCCAGGAGTGACAGCTCTGAAATGAAGGCATAAGTCAATCGGCTACTCTTCATATATACGCACACACTTACACACACACACACACACACATGCACATGTACACACACACACACACACATGCACATGCACAATTGGGTCGGAGCGGGAGGCGAGATGGCGGTGGGCGGTGAGGTTAGGTGGGGGAGGTGGTGGGAGGAAGGGGGGTTGTAAAGGGCACAAGGTCACCATGTGGGAGGAGTGTGGGTCCGTGTGTGTGTGTGTGTGTGTGTGTGTGTGTGTGGTGAGAGAGAAGGAACTTGACGACATGTTTCTGAGCCTAAATGCACGAACCTGTACTCGTCTTTCTCTGACTTTCTTTTGTTGTCTCTCTGCTTCGGTCTCTGGACGACTGTTAACACCACGAGCTATCAGCAGCTCTATTGACTCAGACATGAACACGCCACGCACACACACACACACACACACACACACACACACACACACACACACACACACACACACACACACACACAAAAACACACTAACTGACACACCTTGAACCCAAAGGTCAAAGACCATGTGTGTTCTTTCTCTCTCTCCTTCTGTTGTACACACACATACACACACATACACACACACACACACCAGACACACACATACACACACACACACACACACACACACACACACACACACACACACACACACACACACAGCGGGGTCATGATGTGTGTTTACTCTCTGTCACACAACGAGCAGGCCTGTATCAACATTTGGGCTTCATCCCAGCATGAGGGTTGGGAAACCCCCCCCCCCCATTTGGTTTAAACTCATTGATTGATCCACAGCATCGATCTGTGCATGCGTCTCTTTGCCTCATTAAATCAAAGGAATCAAAGCGAGCAGCGGAATAATTCGTCCCAAATGAAAATGAGATGGACGTGTTTCATTTGTGTCGGTGGATTTGACATTTATATAAACAGAAACTCCTCCTCTGGACGGATGCTTCTCTGACACCTGCAGCCAATCAGTGTTTTCATCTGGATTGGACAAGATTTTAATCTGTGTGTTGTTAAGAATGATATTAAAAGATCCAGTGTGTATGATTAAGGGAAATTTATAGGCATAAATTTTGTTTTTTCATGATCTGGTTAGTTTTGGTTGCACTATGTAATAATGTACGTCCTGTCTTCATCACCTATGTGGGCTGCGTCCACTTTTACTATGACTGTGATTGGTTTGTGGATGGACGTATGTCTGATGTTGGTGTGTTTTCAATTAATCTTTTGTATTTGCTCACTTCTTTGAATAAAGTGCATGGAAAAATCACTCTGTTAATTTTGTTGCTATTGTAATATCACTATCGTTTTACCACCAATCAAATGAGCATCCCCGTTGTTTAAACATTATATATCATTGGAGGTGAAGACTACAAACAATCCCTCCATGTTTAATGTCGTCTCACCTTCTTTTCTTCTTTCTTCTCTAGTTAAAAAGTGTGAAATAACCATGAAAATGTTTTCACAAACCAAACCATGGCTCAAACGAACACAGGTCCATCAGTCAGACTCCATTTTGGTCCCTTAGCTCCTGAAGCTCCATAAGAATCCATGAGTTTTTGTTTCCTTTACCATGAACCATTAATATCTACATCAGGGGCAGGTTCTCTTCCATGGAGCCGTGTTACATGTTTCTTCAGTGGCCCAGAACCAACACGGGTCATCACCTGTAGGTTCTCGTCCACGCTCAGAGAGCTGGTGGTGAGGTGAGCGGGTTTCGGTTGGTTGTGATTAAATCTCCCACACGGGACCTTTCAGCGATGCCTCATTATTCTCATCCTCTATCTTGTTCTTATCTCTCCTCTTATCAAGCAGGCAGAAGTTGTAAAGAGGCCCTGCACTGATTCTCTGTCATCGTGAGTGGAGATACTCAGCCTTTACAAATCATCGTGTAATGTCTTCTGTGGCTCGCGGGAGCTTTCAAAATGAGAGGCTACGGATTCATAACAGAACGCCTGTGCTATGAAGCTTAAAACAACCAGCACATTTATGAGGCAACAAGGGTCTGGTCCAACTGAAACCAGGGAGAAACTAATACTTTCCTCACAGCATGTTTTTTACGTGACTCACTTCTTCGGCTTCTGTGGGTGGGAAACTCTCTACGGTTGAATAAAGTCCAGCATTAGAAAATATCTGTTCTTCATTGCAAAGTCGAGGCTTGAAACTTAAGTACACAGGAAGTACCTAAAGAGAATTTAAACATCCAAGAACAGCTATGAATTATGTTATTTGCAAAATGTGTCATTGTTAAGAAAACCAAAGCTACATCTGCTGCTTCAATCTGAAATCCTCAAACTTAGTTTTAGATTAACGGGCAAATAAACTGTCTACTAATTCCATGAATCTCTATTTGTATCTCAAATATCCAGAGATCTGTTCATCTTCACCGCCTCACACTTGGCATGTGTATTGTTGAAGGTCCCAATGGAGTGCAGCGTCGAATCTGGTGCAATTTGGACGTGCAGTACTTTGAATGGCTTCTGACATTATACAGTGTCGTTCGTCTCTATTTTATTAATCGGTCAAAGCTGTATTTTTAAAGATCTGCAGCTGTCCAGTTCTGCTGCAGTCTGTCTCCTCTGCAGCCTCAGATTTGTGTCGTTGGCGAGTCGAACCCGACAAGGTCCTCTGCTGTTCTAGTCCGTCCACCTCAAGGTCGGACGTGTTGTGCATTCTGAGGCCGCGTTGCTGCTCACTCAGTCCCGGCGTAAAGAGTTCTCTGAGTGACCGAAGCCTGTCGGTCATTAGTCTTAACAACGAGATCTTTTCATCCTCCGAGCCGCTGTGATCACTGGATGTTAATTTGGAAAAACTAGAGCCTGTTGGGTCCAAACACTGAAACCAGCCGCGACTGACACCGACAGCCATGAAGTGAAGTCACCAAGTTCAGAAATCTGATGTTTCATTTGGGACATTTACCGGAAGTTTCTGACCAGGATCGGATGATGAGATGTCCCACAGCGCAGCCACATGATTGGATAATTCCTCTAATGATGGTGACGTGAGGGTTTGATGAACAGCACAGAACTTTTCCGATGTTCACCTTCAACCACCACTTCCTGGTTTGACTGCAGATCACATGTGTCTGAACTAACCAATCAGAAGCTGGAATGACTCGAGGTAAAGGTGTGTGAGTCAGATTCAGCAAATAATTTTACCAGTTTTTAAAGATAATGATGTAATTAATCAAATGTTTATTGTTTTATGGGTGATGACGTCAGTAACTCGTGTTTCAGAGTAGAAATAGTGTTCATGTGAATTTTCCAGAGTCAGGAGTTAATTTTAACCAATTATTTATAAACTGCACTGGAGAATATCTTTGTTGACATTGGGTCAATAGAAATTACTTAAACATTTCATGTTGTGTATAAACTGTTAAAGACATTAAGAATGGTTTCATGGTTATTCGGCTGCTGGATTTACTTGATGCTTTGTGATAAGAAGAGAAAAACAGAAAACGTCCTGTGAACAACAGAATTTTATTTCAGTTAATGGATATTCCATATTTTCAAACAAAAGTCGAGGGGGATAAGAACCAAGTCATAGAAACTTTCTGTGAATTCCTTTTTTATCGACAGGCAGATTTCTACGGTCCCAGATGACACAGTGCCATGTTGGAAATGTGATACAGGTCGTCTGAAAAAAAAAAAATCATAATTTGCTTCCAATCGACGGGAAGAAAGAAAGAAAGAAAAAGAAAAAACATCTTCAAATATTTCCTAAACTAGGTCACAGTCATAAGTCCAACTGGGATATTATTGTAACGCAGACTGAGGTTTTCAGAGGTTAGTGATACATTTCTCTACGGTATCGGTACGATAAGCTCAAACGAGTCCAGGAGGTTTTTCCCTACATGACGACATCATCAGGAAGTGGAAAAGAACTTGCATGAGGTCCAAAAAAATGAAAGTGCTGATGATGTTAAATAAAAAACGTCTTTTAAATTGATGCGCTAAAATAAATCTCTTGCATCGCATTTCGGTGACATTATTATTATTATTAGGGTGCACGTTCTCCATTTTCACATCACGTGAGTTCAGTTCCTCTCCTGACAGGAAGTAATACCTGTTATAACAGGTAACGAGAGATTATGGCACAGTCATAAGATACAGTAAATGCTCAGTGACAAAATGTTTGTTCTAAGGCAAGTACAGCTAATTTTGTAAAAATATTCCCCCCCGCCCCAAATTCGAAAGAAAAAAAGGTCCAATATTGACAATCATGACTAAATTGAAAACGAGAATGAAGATGAGCTGTGTGATAACATCGTGTGAGGAGTTTATAGAAAATCATAAAGACTGATCAGATGACACAAAGGGCAGCGAGACTCTACCAGTGCTGTGATTTTACAGGAGTGATCGGATTACAATGCAAGTGCCTCAGCTTTAATTTGTATATTTCTTTTATTACAAACTCCTCTGCCCCCTGAGACCCCTCCCTCCCACCCCCCCAACCCCTCCCAAAAAAACAAGTATATAGTCAAATTATAGACAAAACCAAACAGAACATTTTCATCACCAACACGACCGCAAAAATAATCCAAACAATATGCAATTTTTCCAGCTTTGGCACAGGCTGCTGATTAGTGTGAATTGTTGCAGTGTTGTTGTGTTTGTTGTACTGATATTGGCGTGTGTTCCTCCGTCCATACCCACCCTTTGAACCTGAGCTTTTCCCATTGAAGCCTAATATGCTATAGATGCCTATGAATCAACGGTGAACTGTACATATGGACACAATCATGAGTTTCTCTCTCTCCATATAAACAGTGCTAATACAAACACACAATAAAACATGTCCTCTGCAAAAGTCCAAGACATTTTGGCATTTGTCTCTTTTTTTGTAGTTTATTTTTTTTAATGGCTTCTGGTTTTCTTTTCAAAAGTTTGGGGGCTTGTGCTCTCGGTGGTAGAGTCTCATTGGCAAAGCCCTTGCTCGGTATTCATGGTTCACAGCCTCTGCAGATGAAGGCATAGCACCGACAGTCGAGCAAATCTGTTTTTAGTCTTTTGCTGCCTCTGTTTGCATCGGGGGTTTGTGTAACGTGACATCTGAAGCGAGTCCAACAGACCTGCTGGTGAACTGTGCAATAACCCGTTCGACCAACCAGTCCAGCTCGAGCTCCACATCTCAACTGGAGATGACGCCGTCGGGTGGTGGGGGGGGGCTGCAGCGGGCCAGCAGGGTCCTGCGGCGCCCGAGGTGAGTGATTGGCTGGCGTGTGTGACCTGGACGGTAACGGACTGTCCCGTCCGAGCGGAGGGTTTGAGTGGAATGGCGAGGGGAAGGGCGCATTCCTCTGGGAGAGCTGAGAAACTGAACGCAGAGAATGAAGAGAAGTGAAGATGGACAGACGAGTAGCAAGAGCCTGAAACATTCTCTGTCTCTCTCTCCACCTCAGGGGCCGTTCTCGTTGTAGTGGAGGGAGATGGGCCGCTCGCGCTGCACGGCGGGCATGTAGGGCCAGTTGTAGCTGGAGCCCGAGAGCAGCATGTCGCGGAGCAGAGTCTCGATGGGGGTCTTGCCCACCAGGCGCACGAAGAACAGCTGCTCGATGACGGGGGAGGAGACGATGCGCAGGGAGGGCAGGCGCAGCAGGAGGCGTCCGAAGCGGTTGGGCTGGCTGGGGTACTGGTTCCTCACGTACTCCTCCAGGGCGCACTGGGACTTCTCCTGGATGCTCTCCACGTGGGCCACATCGGACAGACCCATGGCATCTAGAGGAGAGGAAGATATTTAAGGTTTATTAGGTTTATTAAACAAAGAGAAAGCTGCAGGGATCGGAGAGCAAAACGTGTAAAATGTCTTTCAGGAAGGTCACTGTGATAAATTAGACAAATCCTTCACAATCATAGTAAATGGTCTTGTGGCTGTGCAAAGGTGAGAAGAGGCCAGACACAGATTTGTAGAATGGGAAATAATATATAGCTATTTTGTAATAAAAAATAAAAAATTCAGAGAAATCAGGTATAACGTTGACAGCACATGTAAAGCGTGTATGTGTAGAGTGGTGACATATTAAACAGATTATTAATAGTTAATAGTCAAGTTTAGCTTAGAGACATAAAGAAGCAAGGATACATAAGTGCAAGAAAAAGAGGATTAGTTTGTGGGTTCAGGGGAAAAGGTGTCGTTGATGTTTAAGTAGGAAGTACCTAAAGAGAATTTCAAGATCCAGGATCACTAAGATTTGAATTATGTTATATGCAATCATTTTCCATGTTAAGAAAACCGAAGCTAAATCTGCTGCTTCAATCTGAATCCTTAAATTTAGTTTTAGATTAACAACAAATCAACTGTCTACTAATTCCACTAATCTCTATTTGTGGCTCAAATTATTAACAGATTATTAACATTTAACAGTCAGGAATGGCTTAGAGACATAAAGGAGCAAAGATACACAAGTGCAGGAAAAAGAGGATTAGTTTGCGGTATCAGGGGAAAAGGTGTCGTTGATATTTACAAGAGAGTTTGTGAATAAACAACTTTGCGTTTGGAGTGAGGGTGAAACCTTGTGAAGCGTCTCGGAGACAGAATGAGTTCTGTTTGTAAATGACAGGATGTCCTGCCAGACGCTGATGTCCCACGTCTCTTCTATCAAGGACGTTGTCACTCGAATATCATGTTTTCTGATCGGGATATCAGAAGTGTATCCATCGACTCAATATTTAAGATATTAAATCTAAACTGCGAATGTAAATAAAATGCAATAAAGGGCTGATGGGTTTTCTTCTCGCAACTTCCTCAGGTCAGAAAAAACGGTGTTCGGAGAATCGAGGTCGTCGCTGCAGAGCTACGGACCTACTACACCCCCGTGGTCTGTGTTCAGCGCACACTAAAGCCCCCCCTCTCCCCTCTCCCCTCTCCCCTGGGCTGGAGGTCACGTTCTGCCCTCACCCTCCTCACGCCTCCCTCACCTCCTGCCTTGGCAAGAGTCTCGCACAAACGAGAGAGTGTATAACACTGCGCCCGATACTTTTCACACCCTGTGTGTGCGAGGGTGGGTGGGTCGGGGGGCTACACAGGGGATTTAACAAAGGAGGTCAGAGATGTGTGAACTCAAAACAAACACACATTTTTTTTTACTGTACTCTGCCACATACTGTACGTGCACCGCTCTTTGTCTCTCCGGCCCCTCGGTGAACCCTCGTGTGGGAGACAGGTTTTTACTTCTCTGGGTCTAAACCGGTGTCGGCCCGTGGGTCCGAACCTGTCATCTCTCATCGCACCTCCCTTTTGTAACCTCACACTTTGATCTGTCCCCTGTGTAAACCCTGCTGTAACAATCTGTTCAGTCTGTGTCTGTTTGGATTTCACTTCCTGTTTTATTTTGGTGTCTGCGTTCTTGTGTCTTGTGTCTAGCTTTACTTCCTGTTGGTTTCCCCACACACCTGAACCTTGTTTGTCATTGTATTCTACCCGCTGTCGTCCATGGTGATGTCCTGATCTCCCTTTTCCAGTTTGTTACCCGTTAGTGTTAATGATTTTGTTTTGTTAAAAGAACTTATTGAATTAAATTACCTTTAATTTTAAAATCTCTGCATCTGGGTCCATCTCCCTCATCTAAACCGTAACACCTACACCAGAAATTTTATGTACCTTACATTTTAATCAAGCTTGTCCCCCCCTCCTCTCCCCCGGCGGCCACCACCCTCATCCTCCTGTCTGAATAACCTCTCCCTCTCCAGCTGCAGCTGAACCGCTTTTTCTTTTTTTTTTCTTCTCCCCATTTTGTTTCGGGCTGGGCCGCTATTTTGGGGTCCTGCGTGACAAGGTGGTCACTGTCGGGTCGGGATTAGCGAAGCCGTCTGTGTGAGTGAAACCACTTCGCGTGCCAAGGGCAGCAGCTCCGGCCACGCCAAGCGCTCGGTTCCTTTGTCTGATCCTCGGGCACGCACCGGGTCAGTGGGGGTGAGAGATCAGGGTGGCAGGCCTGAGATGCCCGGTTCACTGATGTGGCTTGATGGGACCCGGGGGGGGGGGGCTGAGGGAGGGGAGAGACGATTGGTGTTTGTCTGAGCTGATTAGCTCGTACCAGCAGGTCTGTCGTGGTCAGGTTTATTAACGGGCACCGTCTATCTGTGTCAGCCTCCGTCACATTGATTGAATATTTAATTATTTTGATTGAATATTTATTTAAGCCTCGGAAAACACATTGAGGGATAAGACCCTCATTTACAATGGTGCCGAGGGTGCAATAAAGAGTTGATACATTGAAGAGTTAATACATTGAATAAATAAGAATGAAATAAATATGCATATATATATATATATATATATATATATACCTTGTATTACTGTATATATATATATATATATATATATACATATATATATATATGTATATATATATACAGTAATACAAGGTATTACTGTATGAAAAAAATTCGTCAGTATAAAATACTATGGCCAAGTCAACTAGCAGTTCCAATCACTGCAGGAGAAGTCAGCTGTAGATGAGACCAGACTCCAGAACTCCCTCAACGAAACAAATGAGCACAACCTTCAGATTCCTGTTGATATTTGCACGTTTCACTAAATGCATTGTCTCCTGGAGTCTCTTGGCAGCTTATTTTGGGCGCTGAGTGTACATGTGGGTACATCTGCTCACATCCAGAGAAGTCACATGGGATGCTCAGGGCTACCAGGGTTATGTAGGTCACGGCTGAGGCTGTGGCGGTTCCTCCGTCTCACCCCACCATATATAATTCAACTCCCGTGGTGGGGTGTTGGGGGTGGGGGTCCCGGGGCTTGGGCCGGGCTTGGGGGGAGCTTAGAGAGGAGGGGTGGTTGACTGGTTTCAATAATAGATAGGATCATGATGGAGAGACGGCTGATGGAAGCAGGGAGGAGAAGCGAGCGGTGGATCTGCAGCCGGACTCATGCACGGAGGGAAAGACACTGGATCTGAACACAGAGTGGATCTGACAAGACGTGCAAGGGAGGAAAGAGGGAACATGCGACAAAGAGAACGGACAATGCACATCTCAGTGTTTTGGCTTCTTCACCATCCGTTTCCCCCCGGGGTCACAAAGCATGATCTCTTGGTGAGGGATCCCAGATGTGACAGTATTTTGGCTGGCACTGGAGCCCAGTGACTGCTGGGATAAGCCTCAACAGGGGATTGTGTATGAGCAGAATCACAACAGTGCACAAATCATGGGTTTCCTGAAGATGTAAAACCATTATATGTTGATTTAATCTCGTCTGCGGCTCAGCGGGATGACAGAGTGCGACTGGGTTTGTTGTTTAAAGCAGATTTAGAGGCAAACAGACACATATGTTTCTGTTATTAGGTCCTAATAGATAGAACTGAGAGAAGAGGGCGGATTCATTCAGATGTGAAAGGTAAATATCACAATAGGGTTTTTTTATCTCCTCCTAATAAAGAGAATGACGGTGTCTGCAGGAGTTTTCCTTTAAAATGCACAGAGTGACCCTCCTGTCTGTCCGACCTATCTAAAGCTGGTTAAGCTGTTTACTTTTGCTTTGATACCCTGCGACTACGTGTTGACATGAGTTCTCCTCTGCCAGCTAAAGTCGCCTCAGCTGCCCGCTAATTCCCCCCCCTTCTACCTGAGCAATAGTAAATACACTCACAGGAGAAAGGGGATGTCTTTGTTGACATCAGAAATTACCCATAATCCTCCGTGAGGCTGGATTTGTGCGAGTGGAAATACGGACCGACATGTTGCTACTGGTCACGTGCTTCGTTCTAAACTCACCGGACGTGAAGAGCACGATGGACTTGAGGCAGGAGTACTCGGCCGTGTCCACCTGCAGAGCCTTCAGCTTCTCCACCTGCTCCTGGAAGACGCGGATGTGGTCCATGAAGGCCACCACGCGCTCGGCGGACATGGGCGAGGCGTGCAGGCCGGCGGCGGCGAGCAGAGGAGCAACGTGCAGCGGCATGGAGCACTGGGCGGCGTTCAGGACGAAGAGCTCGCTCCATGACATACGCAGCAGCGCCACCTAGAATACGGACGATACACAGACGTTATTTGCAGAAAGGGAATTGTTGATAGTCAGCAGGAAGATAGATAAATAGATAGATAGACAGAAACACAAGATAAATAGGTAAGGTGCAGTGGCAAGATGATGGTAATAGTACTGATGAAATGATGGTAATGTTATTGTTAGACAGTATATAAAAATAGTACAGTATATATAGTATATAATATAACATAATATATATTTATATATGATAGTAATTATACCAATTTGGTCACTATATTATCTTTTTTTTAACAGGAGCCTCTTTCATGCACAGATACAATACAGCAAGTCCTGTATTTATTTATAAATTCATGAATGAATAACTTCATTGTAAACATATGATAAACCCTTTCTGGAAAAAGGGAGTTAAACTATTGAAAATATCTCACAGCTATACAGGGTCATGAATGATGAGGCCAGTGCTATTGAGTGTTATTTGTCTTCTCTAAGATAAGTTGCGGAGTCAGAACTTTGGTAAATGGAAAGTTTTGTAACGCTTCAGATTACAGGTTTGAAAACGCTAAATTATTCAATTTTGAAGTCACAATTCGAAAACAAGGAATATGGTGATATAGGGACTAAATATTGTTTAGTCTAGACACAGTGAAGCTACAAGATAAGTCAATGTATGAATTAATTAGTGATATATTAGAGGAGCCTCTTTCACGCACCAATACAATACAGCAAGTCCTGCATTTATTTAAGAATTCATGAATGAATAACTTTATCGTAAACATACGATAAACCCTTTCTGGAAAAGGGAGTTAAACACCTGAATATTTCACAGCTATACAGGGTCATGAATGATGAGGCCAGTGCTATTGAGTGTTATTTGTCTTCTCTAAGATAAGTTGCACAGTCAGAACTTTGGTAAACGGGAAAGTTTTGTAAACCTTCAGATTACAGGTTTGAAAACGCTAAATTATTCAATTTAAAGCCACAATAAAATATACATTTATATGACACTAAATATTGTTAAGTCTAGACACAGTGAACTGACAAGATAAGTCAATGTAAGTAATTAATTGAGTCTCTTTGAATCAGGTTGAAAATCTGCAGCCGATTAGGAAACCACTGAACCACTGGTACGATTCTGACACTTGTACTGAGACATAAAGATCAGATGTATTCCACGTGTTGACATGACCTCAGTGATATATTAATGATACGGAGCAACTGTAGCACGACATACTGTATTTCTGGTGCCTGTGTCTCCCAAGGTGCATGTGAATATTTATAGGTCAAGCAATTACTGTGCCAAGACTTTACAGCCGGTGCAGATCTGCATCCGTATTGAATGTCACGAGAGAGAGTTTCCTTCCGTCAGTAAACAATAACCAAACAGATTTATTTTTCTGTGGCGATCAACGAAAAATGGAATTCAAATGTATTCAAGTTGGTTATTTTGAGCTTTTTCATATTTCTTTTTATATTGACCAAGTAATTTCTCTTGTTTCCAGTCTTTATGATAAGTTACGCTAAACAGCTGCTGTCAGCTTCCTGTACACAAGACACTGGGCTCAGTCTATTCTTCTGACTCCGAGCAAACAAGCAAGCAGCTCTGTTTCTCAACACGGGTGCAGAGGCAGTTCTAAACCTGTCTGTTTGGAATGGGCTGTTTGTTTGTTTGGCCTGTGGTGATGCTGCTGGCACGTTTCTTTCTGAAACTGCAGAAGTGACCTGTAGGAATGAAGCCGCGGCGGGTAAAGACCTGCTGCAGGACTCACACCACAGAAGCTACAAGTCAGACAAACAAGTCCAGTGCTTATAGAGCTCCAGAGGGAAGCAGAGGAGAGATGTCAATATTAATCATGGCGTTTAAATAAAACCCCAGAGAAGAACCACGACCAAGGCGGCGGCTGATGATGGATTCTAACTGGCGCCAGTGGACAATGACTGTGGACTAAAGTGGATCCCATCCTGATGCTGGATCGTGATCTTGCTGCTGACCAGAGACTATGATGCAGCAGGACTACTTGACAAATAGTATTGAAGTTATCATTCAAAATGTTTACCCTCATCGATGCTGCTAAAAACTTTAATCCCGATGATGTTTTCCTAAACTTGACATCTATTGCTCTTGTGTCCGTCCTGGATATTTTTACCTGTTAAAAGGGTTTTTAGTAGTTTTTCCTGACTCTTGCTGAGAGTTAATGACAGAGGATGTCACACCATGTTAAAGCCCTATGAGACGAATTGTGATTTGTGAATATGGGCTATACAAACACATTTTGATTGATTGATTGATTGAAGGGTCAAATAAGAGACCTGTAGGTTAAACTCCGGTCCAGAAGACCAACTCACCTGGTCCATGAGCTGCAGGTCCGGGAAGAAGGGGATGTTCTTGGCCCACTCGACGGCGCTGAACAGCAGCCTGGCCGCCAGCTCGCAGATGTTCTCGATGCCCATCAGGTTGTTTCCCTGCATGCACTGGGCTCCGTAGCGGGACGTGGGGTAGGGCTCGGCGCGCAGCAGCAGCGAGATGAACCCGGAGAGGTAGGGCTGGCCGTTGTACGGGTCGCTGCCGTTGGTCAGGTACTGTCCCGGGCTGGTCTGGGAGTTGGATGTGCGTCCTCGTTGTACTGCTGAAGAAAAGACCACAAATAGAACATGAGAATTCAGACGTGCACATCTGGACTTTAATTCAACATCACGTGACCCTTTCCCTCCTGTACGTATGACTTCATTCTTTCAACAGACGTCAATATCTGTCATCAGGTTTTTATTACACCTTTATTATTCAGGAGGCCGGCTACGTCCAAACGGCTTCTGCAAAGCCGGCATGGAGAGTGAGGTGGTGGGAACCGAGGGGCCGAGACAGAAGAGAAAGGAAGAAAGAAGCAAATTGGGTGTGTCAAATGTGACGGGTTGGGTTGGGGGGGCCGGGGGCAGAGGGGGGTTGGGGGGGGTTGCAGAACAGGGTCGAAGGGGCAAAAAGTAAAGAAACATTTTCTCCCGACTCCTAAATGTGTCAGCGCTCGTCTGTTCGGTGGAAAGTGCCTCAATGAGTCATGACGAGCAGCAGCTGGTGAGGTTACAACACTTCTTCACACCTACATATGTTTTGCACCCGCACACAAACACACACACACACACAAACACCACACATACATGCATACAGTAACATCGACTGCCCCGCCTACCTCTAATGGCAAATGGCTCCGCCTGAGGCACAAAGGAGCACGCAGAGGCCAAAGCTCGTGTTCACACACACACACACACACACACACACACACACACACACACACAGACACACATGTCCACCAGCCCCCCCCCCCCTCCTCGTGTGGAGTGATGATGATGCGGCGAGCGCTCAAAGGCCCATTTGGAAAACACCTGTTCAGTCATCCCCACTGTCTGACTAATAACTCCATCTACTGTTACACAGCGCGGGCGAGAGAGGGGAGAGAGGCAATGGAAATGAAGGGGGAGGAGGGGGGGGGGCGCACGTGTGAGCGAGACAGGGGAAGAAATGAGGTAAAAGGGTGAAATGGCGAGATAAGGCGGAAGGGGGGAGAGAGGGTGAGAGGTGATAAGTTGAGGGAGTAGGGAGCAGGAAGAGGGGAGAGGGAGAAGAGAGAGGGAGGGAGAGAGAGGGAGAGAGAGAGAGAGGGAGGAGAGAGAGAGAGAGAGAGAGAGAGAAAGAGAGAGGAGTTCAATGTGTTTGAATATAGCCTGAGATGATAGAGAGAGAGAGAGAGAGAGAGAGAGAGAGAGAGAGAGAGAGAGAGAGAGAGAGAGAGAGAGAGAGAGAAAGAGAGGGAGAAGAGTTCAATGTGTTTGAATATAGCCTGAGATGATAGAGAGAGAGAGAGAGAGAGAGAGAGAGAGAGAGAGAGAGAGAGAGAGAGAGAGAGAGAGAGAGAAAGGAGTTCAATGTGTCTGAATATAGCCTGAGATGATAGAGAGAGAGGGGTAGAGAGAGAGAGAGAGAGAGAGAGAGAGAGAGAGAGAGAGAGAGAGAGAGAGAGAGAGAGAGAGAGAAAGGAGTTCAATGTGTTTGAATATAGCCTGAGATGATAGAGAGAGAGGGGTAGAGAGAGAGAGAGAGAGAGAGAGAGAGAGAGAGAGAGAGAGAGAGAGAGAGAGAGAGAGAGAGAGAGAGAGAGAGAGAGAGAGAGAGAGAGAAAGGAGTTCAATGTGTTTGAATATAGCCTGAGATGATAGAGATAGAGGGGGAGAGAGACAGACAGGTGGAGGCAGGAGGTGGAGGAGGGGTTTGGAAAATGCTTTTAACTCTGCATCACCTGTCACCTCCCCCCCCCCACACACACCCCCCCCGCCCAGCAGCTGTGTCCACTGAACTCACTGTGGAACGCCGTGAGAAGCGAGAGGTCAAATCACTCAGGAGCGTTATAAAAATGCCTTTAATTTTAGCCGGGCGGAAAAAAAAAATACTTCTACACAAAAGGTGTTGACCTCAAACTGTTGGTTTTTCTTTGTCGACGTGTGGAAACAGAATGTGGTTCCTTGGGCAAACAGAGGCGTCTCGGGGGGCTGAGCTGAGAGGAGGCATGGCCTGTCACTGACACAGCGTTGCACAACCGGGGACATTCCTCGTTCTCTCGCTCGGCTCTCGTCCGGCGCCGCTAAGGGCCGATTGTCAGATGAGCCACAAGTGTGTGTGTCTTTACAGGATTTCACAAAACAAAGGGAAACTTTAAAAACACAACTATGTGTAACCGCGGAGAAAGTTGTGTTCCCTTCAGGCTCGGTGAGGTTCTCTGTCGCTCTGGTCCCGCCATAAGACCAGCTTCTCCCCGGCTGCAGTGGGCCTCATCAACAAGGCCCCGGGACCCCCACCTGACTTGGACTCTTATCTCGCACCCACGCCTCAATTCTGTGTTACATTAACACACATAACAGTATAGTTATTCTATACTATAGTAGTTCAAGAAGGAGAGCTTGCGAAGGTTGAAAGTATAATGACTGTCTTAGGATACTCCTGAAGAAACCCAGGAGTACTAGAGCCAGTGAGTTGTTTTGTAATATGGGTCTAACCACCTTCATGGCCTTGCTGAGGAGCCTAACTTTTAAGTTTATGAGTCGGCTGGACCGCTCGACAAATTGTAAAATTGATCTTAAGACAGACCCTGGCCGCAGCTCTTTCAAATACACATCCAAGATCTGGGATATATATATATTTTTATGTAATGTATTGATTGTATGTATTGTTGTATTAAAGTTTATATATATTGCACATCCACATTTCTCTCCTGTTTTGCATTTGACTCTTTATTTAACTTTTTATAACTTGTATATATTTTTATTTTGTTTTATATACAGTTCTTTCTTTCTTATGTGAAGTACTTATTGTGTTTTTAATGCTTTATGTTAAATGTATGCACCTATTAACCAAAGAAAATCCCAGGTAGGTGTAAACCTACTTGGCAATAAATCCTTTTTTCTGATTCTGATTCTGGTTTATGTGGTGGAGCGAGGATTCTTCTGATTCACCGGCCACAGTTTACACCAAGAGGTCAATTACATTATTAAAGTACAACTGTTGACTCTGAAGCTTTAATATTAAGTATCAAGACTGGGGCACTTCAGCGGCCAATCAGATTTCAGCTGGCCCTGGCTCCGCCCCTGCCTCTACATTAATCTTTTCTCTGACGCCCTCATCAACATGAACGCTGTCGTTCCTTTACAAATTCTTTACGAGTCACTGTTGTGAAAACACGGTTGTTAACGTCTCGCTCGGGTTTCAGCTCGGAAACGCTTTGATTAGAGAAAAGATCAAAGTTCGTCTAAAAATAAGTATTTAATTACTGGTGCAGTAATAACAGTGGGTGAAAGGTCAGGGAGAGATCATGTTCATGGTCTAAATAAACCAATGTTGGTCGTTGGTGCAAAAGACAAACTTACATCTCCCCTGTGGACAGATTGTTGGAGCAAAGTCAATCTGAAATACCAAACATTCTTCCTTGACTGTCCCAATCCGGATCGGAGAACCCCCCCCCCGACCTAAAGCTGTCCCCCTGTCACTGCTTGTTAACGGGTTTCATCTGAAAACATCTTCTCCAGAGGTGAACAACCTGGTTTCCACTTCTTCAGGTTCGTCTCCACCCGACCACAGAGCGATCCAAAACCCAATGGACCAGATCTCCACTGGAGACGTTATCAAATTCAACAAATATTCCGTGACAAGCCACAAATTCCACCACCTGTTGGGCTGATTTGCAAATTCACAGCTATTAATCTGCCTTTTATATTGATTAATGGTTAATCCCGCAGATGGAGGGCGAATCTACTTGATCCTCTTGACTTTTCAAAAAGCCTCATTGTGGTGGTGGTGGTGGTGGTGGGGGGGGGGGGTCACTCGTGGCTGAGCGGCCGGGCACTTGACTCAACCGAATGAGACACATTGCTCTCTTGTTGTTTTCCTCGGCAGCAGCTGGACGACAAAGAGGAAGCGAGAAACAGAGAGAGAGAGAGAGCGAGAGAGAGAGAGAGAGAGAGAGAGAGAGAGAGAGAGAGAGAGAGAGAGAGGAAAAGGGAGACAGAGCGTCGATTATGGAAAGGTCCACAGCAACGGAGAGAAAAAGGGACAAGTGTAAAGACGGAGAGAAGAAGTAGTTTGACAAGGAGGACGGCAGCAAGGGCGAGTGAGAGAGACAGAAATGACATTAGAGAGGAGCAGATGCCCGGGGATAAAAAAAAGGGAAACCAAGGTCAGAGATGGAGAGATAGAGAATGAAAGGGGGGGGGGTGGGAGTATACAGTCAGATGTGGGCGTCTGCCATCGTCTGTTTCGTGCTTCTTAATTGGTCAATGGTGGATTACAGCTTACAGTAATTGACTGAGCCTATCAATGGACGTTAAGATGGCAAAACAGCCAAAACAACTTTTAAATATACAGTTATTTAATGCTGACCAAGAAAATGTGTATGAATCCAAATGGAAATCCACCAAAATCCAGAATAAAAAACATCCCGAGGATCAGGGGACGCACGTACAAACCAACAAATACTTGTGTTATCGTAAGAATGAATGTTTCATACTTTGTGCTGTACCTCATTTATCTCATATTTGCTTTTACTCGGGTACAACATCCCAAGTGCTGTCTCCTCCCGTGCCGTGTAGGTAGGGCACGGAATGAGGGCAGGACGAAGAGGAGGAAGAGGAGGAGAGTGCAAACAGAGGCACCCAGGGACATTTCAGCTGCGACTTTCAAAATGCCACTTCAGCAAATGGCAGCTGGCAAAGTGCACGGCTCGCTGCCTGGCTGCCCTGGATTAGCCTCTGGGTCAGACTGTTAGTGGAATTACAGCAGCTAAATACAATTAAGGCCTATAAACATTTGGACTGAAAGGTCACGGCGCCGGGACAACACGCATGCATTACACGTTTGGCTCCGTCTGACAGTTGTGTGTTTAATAAGTGGCTTTTCAATTTCTGACGCCCGCGCTAGAGAGAGAGAGAGAGGAAAATAAACCCGTGACCCGACGTGAACCTTCGCATGCGTTTCTGTGTCAAACGGCGCTGCAGCTCAGTTGAGTGTGTGTGTGTGTGTGTGTGTGTGTGTGTGTGTGTGTGTGTGTGTGTGTGTGTGTGTGTGTGTGTGTGTGTGTGTGTGTGCGTGTGTGTGAATGAGAGGGATTAACAACATTAGAAATCTGCAGTCTACCAAATATCAAATCGCTAAAACCTCCGTTACAATCAACAAAATATCAAATCTAGTACATATAATTTCCTGTGTGTGTGCGTCTCTTTATATTCTGTGCTCATATCCCCGTGGTTTTATCCTGGCCCTGACCTTTGACCCCCCCAGGTCAGAGGCAGATAGAGGCCGAGATGAGCTAATGTGTAAACCAGGAGAGAGTTGGAGATAAAGCGGCAATGTGACCGAGGAGAGTTTGAATACCTGGTAAACGGCTTCGGACCTGTTGCTGTGCTTGTTTTTGTTGACCCAGCTGTGGTCTTTGGACTCTTTGTAAAAATATGTTCCGTCGCCGTCCACAACATCGGACATTCCTCTTTCTCTTAACAGCACATATGACGCTATTTGGTTTCACAGAAAAGTAGGGAAATTGCCATGAAAGCCAAAGATGTTATTTACATATAAGATGTAAAGATCCGGTTATAACTGTGGTTCCAAACAACCCCATTGGTTGAGTCATTGTTCTTTTGTTGTGCAAGAGCCGGCTCATGATAAGCTATTCTTCAGTTTACACTTTGTCCTGCTATAACCTATATTTCTTCATTTAAAATAGTTCAACTCGCACAGGACAGGGGGCGCTCATGGGACAAATACCCCACTGAGCATTTTAGCATCTTTCAGCTCAGTGTTTTGCTTTTTCTTTACATTCTATAAAAACACACTTTTGTTGTACCGATGTCAAAATGGGTGTTAACACTGCTTTTGAAAGGTTACATTTTACTGATATTTGACAGATATGACGAAATAAGAGTCTCAGCGAGCCGATATGTGTATTGTTGCGAAATAACTAAAACACACAGATACAAAACAAATTTTAAAGCACGATGGCAATATTTTAGCGCATCTAACTTTTTATAGCACATGTTTGTCATATTATTTATTAGGTGTTAATATGCTAGTTTTCCTTACACCTTGTTTCTGCTGCCCCCAGGTGGCCAAAAAGTGTTTGTATTTGTTGCGGATCTAAAAGTGAGTGAATGTGTGTGTTTGAGTTAAAAAACACATTAAGCTCACTGCTAAATATTTGAAATCTGGAGTTTGAAACTAGAACCACTGATCAAAAGCACTATTCCTCTTTCTCCCAATCTGAGGAGAAATGATGGAGAATTAAACCACCTGTACACTGGACGAGATCCAACTCTGTGGACCGTGAGCGAGTGGAGGTATTCGGTCAACATGTGGGACTCGCACACACACACGCACACACACACACACAGACACACACACACACACACACACACACACTTGAGGAGAGCTCGGGGAGGAAGGGTGACGCAGACGGAGAGAGACAGACACACGGAGGCAGAGGAGCCTCGCGTGAGGAGAGAGAGAGAAGCTTTGCTCTGCGGTCGCCTCAGTCTCTCTCTCTCTCTCTCTCTCTCTCTCTCTCTCTCTCTCTCTCTCTCTCTCTCTCTCGCTCTGTCGTTCTTTGATGAGACAGTTCCTGAATTAATTAGTAAACCAAATTCACCCCCTTACTCTGATTCAGGCTATATCCTTAGTTACACTCACCCCCCCACCTCCCCACCCCCCTCTTCCCTCTGCTCTTTATTTACCACACAGGGTCAGAGCCGGGAGAAGTTCATGCCTGTGACTGTGGAGAAACATGCTTGTGCTTCCAGCTGTTTGCACACGTGTTATTCAAACAGCTTTTGGGCTTCGTGAATTTGTATTTGCTTTTCCTCATCTCGCACTGAAGCCACGAACTCTGACTTGAATTATTCGAGGTTTGGAGAGATTACGATGCTGAATAAAGGATTTTAAAAAGAACCAGTTCCCCCAAAAAAACACTGTCAATAACCGAATGTTTCAATGCTATGTCATGCTGAATTTATGGGGTTTTTATCTGATTATTGTTTGGCAAATAACTTTGTGTAGCATTGCTAAACATTCCCATATCTATTTAAATGGAATGGGGGCAGACTTTTTGTTTTGTGGAGGAAAACATCAACAAATAAATTCAAAACTATTGTATTTGCGGAGAGGGCGTAAACTGAATTTTAAATAATGTAACTGTGGTCAAAGAGTAACCTCTTTACAAGTAAAAGAAGTGATTAACCACCATATAGTTTAAAATCAAAATAGGTTTGTTGCGATTATGCATTCTGGTTTCCTCTTCTTCTTCTTGTGCACTCCTCCTCCACTCCCACCCAGCGAGCGTGAATAAGATCATCCGCTAAATCCCTAAAATATAGATGTGCACAGATTCCCCTCGGTGCTCCGTTAGAGAAAGCGAGTGAGCGGCGGACGGAAGGAGAGGAGAAGCCTCTCCGGGGTTAAACGCTCCTGACAGCGACCGACACGTCCTCGGCCTCTGAGTTGACCGCATGTTTTTACAAGTGACCCGAGTGAGAGACAGAAACAGGTTGAGCTACTTCTGTCGCAGGCCAAAACAGCCCAGGGTCTGTGTGTGTGTGTGTGATGGAGTGATTGAGCGAGAAGGTCACGTTACGTTTACCTTTGTCTCATTAGTGAAACCGGAGGAAAACGTATAGTGAGGAGCTGGGTTGCGTGTCATGTGACGACCTCTTCACCTTGATGTGGCGTTCAAACCCCAGGCCACGTGTGTTTCTGTGATATTAAAGTTAGCCTTGAAGTCGCTGTAACACTTCAACCGAGGCCGAGCAGGAACCGAGCGATACGTCAGCGGGCGCCGTTTCCCTCTGGTGATGTCAGCGTGGTTGATTGTTTTACTATTTGATGTGTCAATGGCAGAATTACAGGGATGAGTGAAGGTTCTGGGAGCCAGAGGAGAAGGGACCACTGTGTTTTTGCTGTTAAATTGCCCGGCTGTCACGAGCTCACTGTGGGAGTATGGATTAGTCAATACCCTCTGTCCGTTAGGCTTTAGTGCTCCGGTGGTGTGGGGCTGTTTACTCACTGGAGAGGCCCTGGATGCTTCACACATTTGGACTTTGACTCGAGCCCATCTGTTATTAATGTTTTTAGTTTTGGTTGACCTATATTTTCCACCGCTGTTGGTATTTTGTTCGAGTGCTGTGTGTGTGTGTTGAATGTGTGTATATGAAGGATTCCTGTGCTACAAAAGGATGTTTGGACTATTTACTACCACTACACTCTGCTAAGCTTTGTGTGTGTGTGTGTGTCTGTGTGCAAACAGCTGCCCGGGGCGTTGTGATTCCAAGATACACACACGACTGACACGATGACATTTTCACCGTGCACCCGCACAGTAAAAAACACTGCCACACGTGTACTCGGGTCCCAGTCGCTCATCCTTGTGCAAGCATTTCAAAACTAAAAAAGATTCACTCGTGTTCAAAAGAGCTGTCAGGACGATTCTCTGCTTCCTGCTCAGCCACAAACTGCAGTGACAAGCGGAGGTTGTGTGTAGCTGCACGGCGAGACAATGACACTAACGCTGCTAAAGGTTTTAGTGGGTTTGATTCCCACTGAGGGCAGCGCAGGAATAAAAGTCTCCAACAAATGATATTATGTTCTTCACAGCAGTCTACAGAAAGAGGTCAAGTGTCGCCTTCGGGGAGAAGGGAAGAAAAAAGGAAAAAACACAGAGTTGAAAGCGAAATGGCTCCTAAATCTGAGGCGGTCCTCTCATGAAACTTTCATCACGTCTCAGCAGCTAAATATTAATGTGGTCTAAACAGAAAAGTCACGCAGCAGTATTAGCGATATTAAACTCTACTAAAGTATTAAAGCTCCACTGCCTGAAAACTGCAGGATCTTTAGTGAACACAGCCGGCTCCTGCAAGAGCTGCACTAACATGAGGTGCTGCATGAAACCAGCACTTTCCACTCTGTGGAGATGTGAAGCACACGGTGACCTAAACGTTATGACATGTCAGAGTTAAGTAAAAAAAAAAAGGCTGCAGGAGTCAATCTTCCCCGGCTCAACAACCTGTATTTGCCGGCATCCACTGCTTCCAACCCACTTTTGGATATTGTTGGAAATGGAAGATATCAAACAAATGCAAATATCGCCTCTGATAACAGCTGAGATCAAACACAGAGTCCCCCCCCCCCTGACAGCCTCACGTGAACCTGCTGAATAATATCATGTAAACATTAGCGAGTTAATGCACGATCAAGGCTGTTTGCTTTAACCGGCCTGACACTTTTAAATTGGCAAATTAAACCGTTAAAAACAAGGATATGGTGGTTTTTAATTTACTGCAGGAGCTCGACAATTACTTAATTATGACAGGACGTATTTCTGACCGTTTTGTACTTTCTACATCCTAAAGGTACTTTTTAAATACCAGGAAGACAAATGATCACCTGTGACTTTAAAGAGCAATTGCATTTCTCTCTCAGCCTCATTTATCACTGTGGCAGTTAATTATTAATTTTAAATAGTTGGTGTTATTTAGTTTTTTTTGCTGCAAGAATTAAGGGTTTGCCAAATTTGTCCTAAGTAGACAAATGATGGGTGAGGAACAGAAGTCAGGCGACAAAGAGGATTTAAGGACACCGTTTAATCCCACTGACCTCAAACGCCCCAGATGAGCTCAGCTCTCTCACAAGTGCTTTTCATACAAATACAGCAACTGCAGAAATGTATCAGCCAGAACTCAAGTGACTGTGAATGAATAACATGTCCAACAGCATTTTGAGTGAATTTAAATCTTGCTGAAAATGCTCTGTGCCTATATGCACATCATTTCCTTTATATATACAGTCTATGATCATTACCAGTGGGAGTAACTGAAGTGTAAGAACCAGGCTCACGTCTCAATGGTTTTAAGGTCACACTGCACAAAAAGTTCAACGATGCACCACTGACAGTGAAATTATCTATATCAAACTCATATTTACTTTTTTAGGATTTTCACTGAACGTTTACTTATCTACAAATAAGAGGAAAATATTTTTTTTTATCTCTCACATCATCTCCGTTTCAAGGATGACGGTGGAGATTTTGTGCGTCAGGCGATTAAAGATTCATTCAGTCAGGAGCGTGCGTTTTGCGTGAGGCGAGCGTGCACACACACACACACACACACACACACACACACACACACACACACACACACACACACAGTCCCAGCATAGTGCACTGCATGGCGGGAACCCTGGAGGCATCATCCCATCCTCTCAGTGGAGCAGTGCGGATATTTCCACCGTCTCCACATTTACATTTTGGCTCAGGCAGAGAGTGGCGAGTGGCTACGGGGTCCTTGAGGAGACACATGTCCTTCAACCTCCTGCCGAAGTGTCCTTGAGCAACACACAGCTCACAGGGAGCACAAGGCTGCAGCTGACCATCCAGTCCCAAGAGAGGGCAAATTTAAAGAGGCCAGATTAAAGAGGCCAAGTGTGATATGTTCATTAAAGAGTTTTGAGGATAACTGGTTCACCTGTTCCATTAAAGTAAGTGTGTGTGTGTGTGTGTGTGTGTGTGTGTGTGTGTGTGTGTTTGCATTTAAAGCCAATTATTCTTGTCTTTTTGGAATAATCTCCCAACGCGAAAAACTGCAGAGAACCAGACTCTCGCTGCCTCTAAACTATAAAAGTGTCCCGGACTTTTATCTCCATTTGCTTTAACATTATAAAATATGCACCGTCGCCTCTCTCTCTCTCTCTCTCTCTCTCTCTCTCTCTCTCTCTCTCTCTCTCTCTCTCTCTCTCTCTCTCTCTCTCTCTCTCTTTAATTGGGTGTCGCTGCGAGCATGATAATTAATAAGGGGGGAATGGACTCTTCTCTTCAGCAGCACGGGGCCACTGCTCCTCTTTGGCACCAGCTGACCCGTGGCTGATCCAACACAACACAACTACACAACTAATGCATGCGGCTTCTTCTTATGGCGGCTCCGGGTGTCGGTGAGCAAACAGCATCATTAGAACAAGGGGGACAATGGGGGGTGGGGGGGTTGGACGGATCGGATCGGGGGTGAATGGCCTCGGACTCGGGAGATGAATGTGGAATAAACGCAGGTGGTGGATTGTTGACTCATAATAACAAAATCCCCCAGTGGGGGTTTTGTTTTTTTTATGCATGTGAGGTGAGAAATTACAACAAAAATAAGCTGCTAAAAGTGACGTTTATATAAATAAGTCACATTTCCTTGCGTTAAGTGGAACTCGCCGAGGCGACACTTCCCTTATCCAAATCTACATGTGTCCAGAATTTTCTTTAATTTATTTCTTTCTCCCTCAACAAAAGGAAATAATCTGCTTTTTTTTAAAAAGTTGTTGCAAAAAAAACCTGCTTATTCTTATTATAGAAAAGCAATAAAACAAGTGACGCTGCTTTGGAAACAAGAGCCTCAGCTGTTTTGGAAACAGTAAAAACATTTTACTCGCGGACTTTACAGCTTGTTAAGATGAACAACAACTTTACGCACAGAAATGCGATTGTAAACAAATGCAACACATGCAACACATGACCCTCCACGGAGCAGAGCAGGGGTCTTACCTTCTCTCCGCATGCCCACCTTCAGGCACTTCTTCAGCCGGCAGTACTGGCACTGGTTCCGGTGGTGCTGGTCGATGGGACAGTCGCGGTTCCCCCGGCAGGTGTAAGTGAGGTTCCGCCTCACCGAGCGCTTGAAGAAGCTCTTGCAGCCCTCGCAGGTGAACTGGCCGTAATGCTTCCCACTGGACTTGTCCCCGCACACCATGCAGTCCACGTTGGACATCTTGTCCCCGGAAAGCGCATCGTTCCCCGGCGTGGACCCGTTGGGGGTCCCCGGTGCCCCGCCGGGCTCCTGGCCGCAGATCTGGAGCTGCGAGCCCGGATCTGCGGAAATGTTCTCTGGCCACTGGTTTACTACCATTGCCATGCTATCCTCCCAACACTTTTTTTTGGGGGGGGGGATCTTTGTTTAAAAATCACACACAGAAGAGTCAGACTGGGTGGGGGGGTAGAGATCCGTCCTGACGTCTTGGGGAGGAAAAAGGAAAAAAGAGGAAGGACACGAGGAATAAAAAAGGCGCTTCCCACTTCCTCCAGAGGTCAGGGTGAGTTTATCTGCGCTCGTTTTGGTTTTGAAATCTTCTTTATCAGTGAGTTATTAATGCAAACATCTATTAAAGTTTGCAGGAAGGCATCCGCGAAGCCTGAGAGTCCCGGTGCGCGTCGCTGCGCAAGGATCCATAAACACGCTGCTCGGCACGGAGTCGCGTCCTGGAGGAAGAAACGAGTCCTGCAAAGGGAACGGGTCTGGAACCCAAACCGAGGTGTGAGTTCTGCAGGACTGGGTCCACCTCCGGTCCGATCTCACCTCTGCCTTCACTTCAGGATGAGAGTCTCCCCTGTGGAGGACACGCTGGATTCAACCCGGACCACGTTGCGTGTCATTCGGCTTCACACCTTCCTCCGTGCGTTCGATTCCCCGCAGATAGCTCAGTGGCAACAATCCCGGTTCTTCTGGTTCCTGCGCGCCTTGGAGAGGTTGTGTGGTGGTTTTGTGTTGTCTTGTGTGGAGGTGGGGGGGATACACAACGTGGGTGAGCTGTGTGCGTCCTGATATTTATTTACCCAACATCCTCCGAGCTGCTCCGGATGATCTCCAAAGGGAAAAGAGCTTCGAACCAGTCCCGGATCTGTACGTCCCTTCTCCAGGAGTCCACGCTGCAGTTTGGGGGAAAGTGTCACAAGCAGCCTGCCTCATACGGCTGCTCCCCCCCCACCCCTCCTCCTCTTCCTCCTCCCCCCAGGCGGTGCCTCCATATAAGGTCAGAACTGCCAAATTAGGTCATACCCCCCCTCCCCTTGGCTGGAGAGGTGAGGGATGAAGGCCCGCTCCCGATTGGTTCTAAAAGTCTAGTAAAAAGCAAGGAGGCCTGTGATTGGACGGCGGGTTTCGACGAGGACGGGCTTGAGTGACAGGAGCGGTTGTTGTGATACCAGCACGTTAAAGAGGATTTCAACCAGCGTCCCATTGAGAAATAAAGCTTGTGCGTAAAGGCACAGCAAAAAATAAAATAAACTGAATTTAATGTAGCTTTAAAAAAAATAAAGTTTAAAATGTGAGACTTCTTTTTTGTCTGTGGAGGAATGTGTTTTAAATTGAGTGTTTATTATAATGATTTAAATTCCGTGCTGCTTCCTTGATTTCCTCACTGTAAAGAATGATAAAGGTAAAAAGAGACAGTTGTCCCCTTCGTCCTCTGAAGAAGAAGTTTGTCTCTGATCACCCTTAAAATCTAGATTTTTTTAATGTACGTAAGGAAGAGTGTGTGACCTTACAACGCGTGTAGTCGCTCCTCAGGACGACGTGACCTCTGTCGCACAAACTGTATTCAAGTCAGAGTTTTTCCTCTATAATTTCATATAACATATAATAAACCGAAATGACGTGTGTCCTCTCTTCTCTGTTCTGATCCCTGTGGAGCGTATAGTGAATGGATGAAAATGTATGTTTCTGAAAACACAATTTCTTGCTTATTGTTTTATCCCCATGCTGAAGCTGGAGGTCACATGCACTTTACCAACCGCTGTATCTACCGTGCACCAGTCACCCCATGGGTCAGCAGGCCAGTGTGCAGTGAATAATGTGCAGCTAAAGTATTCAGATCCTTAACTTGAGTATAAGTACTAATTCCACACTTTAAAAATACTCCAACATTCAAAACCTTACTTAGGTAAAAGTATGTTATCAGCTAAATTTACTTAAAGCATGAAAAGTAATAGTTCTTATACTGCAGTGAAATATTTGCCTTTTTTATTTGGATTAATATTACTGCTGCATTAATGTCCATATTGTATTTTACTGTCAAAGTTTAAGGTTGAGCTCATTTGAATTACTTTATTTACTGAGGGATAGTTTAGCCTGCAGCAATACGTCATATTCTACAAGATCATCATATGTCTGTGAGAAATTGTGAATCTATAAAAACTCTTTTACTTTTCAGGAGCTCAGAAAATCTGCCTGTTTTCAGATTTATGACAAGAGATTTTCCATCGAATCCAGAGAGTTTAAAAGGGATAATTTTGAGATTTTTCTCCACATGTTCATCCTCCAGTTTTTCACAAACATTCCACATCAACACATGTGGAGATTCAAAGTACAAAAGTTTCCTTCTGAGATTTAGTAAAAGCAGAAAGTTGCTTAAATCCCAAATCTAATGAAAAGTACCTTATATGCACGGTTTTGGCCTCTGACGATGTTTTCCAAATGTTTGTTGGCCCTGACACATTTAAATGTAACTGTGCCAAAAAATAACAAACCTCACAAAAAACTCATGAATACGCATTTTAAATATACTCCAGAAATGTCTCTCATGGTGAAGTGAGTCTCTCCTCGTCTCCATAAAGTCAGCAACAACAACACAAGGTGCCAGACTCCGCACCAACACAACCCTCTAAATGCTTTACCAGTCGAGAAAGTTGTTGATTTTGTCGGTTTGTTGTGTTATATGAGTCTGTGGCTGCGCACAAAAGGCCGTTGCGGTAATTAACAGTGACAGTGTTGTTCTCTAATGGGGTTTTTCACGCCGAGAGCAGCGGGGACTCTGATTATTCCCCCAGATATATAGTGGTTGGGGGGGATGTGTGTGTGTGTGTGTGTGTGTGTGTGTGTGTGGGGGGGGGGGGGGGGGGGTTTGATTTGTCATGTGAAGGTAATTCCAAAAAACCACGGCAGCCAGGGGGTCGAGGGTCCCACCGCCCCGTGCTGCTGGGACCACTGGTTTCAGGAGCGATAATGTGTTTAGACACGCTCTCACACTTCCCCTCTCAATGACAGGGACAATGTCCGGAGAGAGAGAGAGAGAGAGAGGGAGAAAAGAAACTCCACTTTGTGTGTTGCCTCATTGAGATGTTTCCCTTTTAATCTCGAAGTTAAATATCCTCATAATGAACATTTTCCCCAAACGAATCATCTGGTTATAGATAAAAAAGCGCACACACGCAGCAGATGGAAGAATAAAAGTAGCGGAGGAGGGGAAAAGTGAAGTGACAGAAAAGTGAAACATCGGATCAATAAATCATATTTATCGCAGTTGTATTTATATAACTTGCGTGCGTCAGAAGCCAGAAGGAGAAAAAAGGGAAAAACAACATCCATGTGCGTATTAAAGGCGATTTCCATAACCCCATCTCCGCTATGGAAGCGAAGGAGGAACTGTGACTCCCAGTCCTGCTTCTCCTGGAGGAGAAAGAAAGCTCTAAATAAAGCCTGACCCTCCTGGAGGAGCCCTGGCTCGCCGGGGGCCATGGAGCTGGCCCCTGTGCTCGCCCTTAATTGCTGTCACATGTAACCTTACCTGTCTCCCAATTAGCCCCGTGACTCGCTATTAGAGAGATTCCACGAGCTGTGGGCAAAGTAACCGGGGGGCAACTCATGAGGGTTCGGGGGTCTAATAATTAGAGTGTAACTCTAGACAAGCGGGGCAGGGTCTCACCGAGGAGAAACGGGGGTTAATTAAATGAGGATCAACCTGAGGATTAGTAATGTAAGTGATGTCCACTCGTTAACCCGCCGTTACAGACACGTTACAATCTAATGTACCTTTCACCTGGTTTGTGCTTTTTTATTTATTTATTCCTGAATAGCAAAAAAAAATAAAAAATGTAGACATTCAGCAACCTACACATCCTGTTTCATTTTAAATCCATTCAGGGTTTCATTTTCAATCATTTAACTCAGATTCAAGGTAAAGAAAAGAGGAAAGTTTCCTTTCTCTTAGCTGGAGAACTTGAAAAGTTTCATCCTTCTTTTGAATATCTCACATCTAAGTGACACATTTCTGAGCAATTTGGAGTCAGACAGAACAAGAATCCTCATCACTCAGGCTCTGCAGGTTTTTAAAACCACTTGAAATGTTGAAGTACAACAATCTTCATCTGTTCCTCTCCCTCAAAAGGTCAGTTTCAAAAGTTGCGATCTGTTTTGTCCTTTCTCAGTTGTTTTCTTATCTGTAACAAAATAACTTTGACTGGTCAATTAGGAAAAGTGTCCGACTCGGCTCATATATCATCTTTCAAAGTAAAGATCCGACATGTAAGTGCTGTAAAAAAATAAAAAAAACACTTTTGAGTTAATTTTGAATTTACAAGATAAGTACCGTCATCACTTTGGCCTGTGGGAACGTTTAACGGGCTAATGAAGTAAATGATTAATTATCTTTTCAGGTAAGTAAAAAATAAGCAGTGGAAATAATTGTAGGTTGGAGCCGAGGGTTGTGCATCAGTTGTTTGAATGACGGGTGAGAACTGACAACAGCTAAGGGTTGTTTTGAGGAAAGAATCAACTCCTAAATTTAAAACTCAGCTAAAAAAGTAGCATATTAAACTCTGGGGGGGCCCTGTAATTAATTCTTGATGTACCGCAGATTTTCTGATGCACTTCTGTAAAGGATAATTTACACTTTTTCAAGTCTGTCTAGAAGCAACACTCACATGACCATATGTGCACTGAAGCTGCTTTTGTTGGCTGTAATTGTTCCTCCTGTTCGGGCCATTAAAGAAATCCGTTTTTTAATGTGACTCCAATGGAAACGAAGTGAGGACTAAATCCACCGTCCTCACTCTGTGCTAATATGAGGCTTCAGCAGGGCTCAGTTAGACAAATCCAGCGATTATTCCCCCCGGGCCGCGGAGTTTTTAGTGCATAATTCCCTCTTTGTGTCACTGTCCCTTGACATCATCAGCCGGGGGGAAACAAAAAGAAGGAATTTCGCGCAAGAAAAGAATTTGGAAAGATATTTGACCAACTAATGGATCCTCATTAGATTCTACTGAACTCTACAAAGTATTGTGAGGATTCCTTTCCTTTCTCTCACTGGAAGAGACTTTCAGAAAGTGCGATCTTGCCCTACAAGTTTCAGCCATAACATATTATGCATTTTCCACTTGTTTCGAATGCAGGATCATAACCTGTGCTTGCAGAGTCGACCCGGGTCAAACAGCACTTGCAAGGTTTGTTTCATCTAACGTCCGAGGCTCACGCGGGAGTCGAAGGCCAAACGGCTCCGTCAGAAAGTTCAACCCCAGGAGGAGAGGGAAACACGAAGAATTTAACAACTTTTCTGTGACTGATTACGGAGAACTTAGCTTAAATAAATGCACGGAGCAGTTTGCCACTCGCATTTGATGTCCGGTGATGGATGGCCGGACCAGCTGGTGCTCGGAGGCTCTGACACACGAGGGGTGTCAGGGTGGGGGGCAAGAGGGTGGTAAACATGACCGCACCGGATGGCCTAGGAAACGCAGAGGCCACTGGTTTGCTTGTTAATTTATGGACGGAACTGACAACACCAGCGCCCCACAATGCAACGCTCGGTTTCAGCCCGGGCTAAATACGATACCACAGAGGAAAGGAGCCATCCAGTGAGCAGGTATGTAACCTGAGCGCTTCCCCGAAATAGAAATTCAAAGCTAAGAATGACATGTTTGTTAGGAGGTCCTATGTCTTGCATGACCCGCGGTAGCAGATCGTATCCCGAGGCCTTTGTGGCCGGCGGAGGTTAATCGGCGGTGCAGCGGCTCGAGAGCGGCCCGGCGACGGAAAGACAAGGAGGACGTCTATTGTGGTTTTACTGGAAAATGTGTGACGCAACACACGGAATTAAAAAGGGTTCAGGCTACATCACCGAAATTCACGGCGGACAAAAAGTGAATTCACTGAATCTCCTTTAGAAACACCGATGATTAACTTCACAGCGGGTCCCTTTTGTAATTAAACTCTCATTAAGAAGAAGTGAATGGCCTCTTCTTTCTGCATTAACACACACACACACACAGAAACACACAGACACACACACAAGTAGAGTTCATACTGTGCAAATGTGCCAGGACAGTTTTGGAAAGTCAGCGCTGTTTCCTTTGGCCGATTGGGGTTGATTAAGAGGTTAACTGCGGAGAAGCATGGCGTCTTTAGGGGAGATTTATCTGTTCCTGCTCTGACCCCTCGGGGGAAGCTTCCCTCACCCCCAGTGTCCCCAGGATTTATTTAGTTATTTGTTTATCCGTTTGCAAGGGGTCGCCCATTTTTCGGCACTCCATCTCAGCCCTGTTTGTGTATCTCAAAGCCATTTTTCATCTCATTTCTTGTGGGATCACGGCTCTGGTTCCATGTGCTGACTCAGCAGAGAGGACACCAGCGAAGGCCCCACCGAGTCTCGTGACCTTTGACATTTGGCAGCGATACACTCCCAAAATTGGTTATTTTCATTTAACACGTATTTTGCTATCTGTTCAACTTTGGCCCCCCCCGGGCTGGAGGAATTATGGTGTGGTCCTAATTGCTTCCTGACAGTTTTAATTCAGCTCCACTTTAATTTATGGTCTTTTCCTTTCCTATCCGTGCATTATTTCATTAAAGTGCACAAAAGCAGCAACCGATATCTTAGAATCCTGACAGATGAACTCTGGGTTTTATCATTTCACACAGTAAAAATGTATTTTCTCTTAAAAAACATCATTAATACACATCAACTATTTATTACACAGGCCGGCATCTTGTGTTTATTTATTTTTGCAGATGAATCCCAGTGTGAGAACATGGAAAATAAGTCCTTAAAAAAGAGAAAAATAACAGCGAGTTAACATCTCCAGAACGGCCTTGGACGACATAAAATCCTCAAGTGATCGCCAGTACTCACTATCTCTCCAAATGTCACACACGCTTACTCAGCCGTACATACTCTCACACCTCTTGTGTAAGGGGGTTTGTCACTGTTAAGAAGCAGCGGGCCTTTTGCCGGGGTGAAGGGGAGGCAGGGCGGCGGGGGCTATACAGGGAATGCTATGTGGCTTGCATGACCTGACATGTCTCTGAAGCTGGAGGGGGTCTCGACCTTTGACCCCGGGCTCCAAAACTAGGAAGATGAAAAAAGGGGATAGGGTGGGAGGGTTTCGCCTCTAAACAAGGGCTTCTGTTTCGACCACTCCAGGAATGTCAGTTCCATAAAAAGATGCCTACAGAGAGAAAGAGAGACGGAGGAATAAAGGAAAAAAGACACACAGAGAGAGAGCAAGAGAGTGGTACAAGAGGCAAAGAGGGGGAAAGGTGAAATCTCCTCTCTATCATCTTTTCATATTTCATCTACGTCTATCTCTCAGATCTTTTTTCTTTTCATATCCGTCGTATCTTATCCTATCTGTCGTTTCTATCGTGTTTTATCCATCAAATCAAATCTATCGTATCCTTCGATTATTGAATCATATCCATCGTATCATATCTATTGTGTCTAATACCCAAAGTATCGATCTATTGTTCCAATTTATTTATCATATCCATTGTATTTAATTGATCGTAGCTTATCTATCTAAGGTGAAATCTCCTCTCTATCATCTTTTCATATTTCAACTACGTCTATCTCTCAGATCTTTTTTCATTTCATATCCATCGTATCTTATCTTATCTGTCGTTTCTATCCTGTTTTATCCATCAAATCTAATCGATCGAATCTAATCAATCGTATCCTTCGATTATTGAATCATAACCATCGTATCATATCTATTGTGTCTAATACCCAAAGTATCGATCTGTTATTCTATTAAATTTATCGTATCCATTGTATTGAATTGATCGTAGCTTATCTATCGATCGTATCTATCGTATTGATCCTCTCTATCTATCTTCTCCGCAAGAACGTTGCAGTAAAAACAACACGATACAATCATGACTAATTTTCTGTTTCCACAGAGGAGACACGCAGTCTTGTTCGGTGGGTTCTGCTCCAGCGGCCCACGTTGGGAACTGTCAGGCGTTCAGAGTGTGACCAATGCAGTTAACCAAGCAGCGCACTCTGCAGACAGACCCCGAGTCTCCACCTTCATAATGCAACATTTACGGCCATTTTTTACTCTCGAACCGCGGTCATGCGATCAGGCAATAAATTAACCTCTGGACCCCGGCTGAAGGCTGAGCCCTTGTGACTTGCCGGGCCGAGGCCGTGCTGCTGCAGCAGAGCCGTGTTGACGCTGCACTGCAGGGAATGAGTCAGGAGATAACTTTGTTTTTCACAACGTCTTCCTGATCGTGGAGCGCAGTCTGGACGAGGGTCCCACCGGCCCCTCAGAGGTCCGGCCATCTGTTTTCCTGCAGAGACACGACAACTGCTGTGCATCTCAGAGAGGACTCGTGTGTTCTGACAGATGTTAGACGTCACGTATCCTGCACGGTCACACAAGTTGAGATAAGAAGGCACGTAGAAATTATTGTAAAAATCAAAACTGCTCAGTTATAGGCTCATTCAACTCCAAGTGACTCCTGAGTGGGTCGAATAATCTCTGGATCTGTCCGGAGCTGCTTGAATAAATGTTTTGGAAACCAAGACAATTTAAATGGATTAAGTTCATATCTCTTAAAACAATTAATTGATTAACAGAAAATTAAAATCACAAAATAAAATAGTTATTCTCCATCAAGCTAAGGAGAGGATTTGCTGCTTGTATTTGTTGTTTGCAAACATTTGGATACAGTTAAAGATTTATGACATGTTTTAAAAACTTCTACTTAAGTTTTAAAATATTAAAGTCTTAATCAGATTAAATAGGCAATCTCTTAAATCTCCTTGTTTCTAAAGTTTAACCTCTGGACACACATGGTCTCATACGTGCTGATGTCACAGAAACATGTTCAGCTCAGGTCAACACAGAGGAACCTTCTTCACATGATGAATTGAAGTGTTAAAACTCGGCCCATACATCATTCTTCAAAGTGCAGATCCGACTGTGACGTATAAGTGATGAAACAAAGTGCTGCACAAAGATGGACTGAATGAATGTGTGCGACTGGTTTACATCAATGGTAGAAAATGCAACAAAAAAAAATATAGAACATTTACTGTTTTACACAACAAAAAGAAAAGCACGTTTTTGAGCAAAGGACAAAATAAGTTTCCTCATAGCTTTGGGAAAGCGTGAGTTGCTTTTAAAACTATTTAATCTGTTGTTTGATCAGAAACAATAAAACCCAATTATAGGAAATAATTATAAATTGATTAGTCTCTTCAGGTGAGACTGACCGATGGTCCGCAGACATCTTGATGGTGATGTTGAGGAAAAGGTCAGAGGAGCTAACTTGTTCCTACAGCTTCTATTTGTGGATCATGAATCCCTATTGACTGTGCCAGAAACTAATCAGAGGCTCATACAGGGTTTTCAGACTTGCCTTGGACTGATCGCAACCTCTGATTGGATCAGCTCTAATCCTCCGGGATGACGTCGCCGGGATGGAATTCACTCAGGGCCGACCGTCCGATGATAATTACATGACCCAAGAGATCTTCCATACCCCGAGTAAGAAATGCATGTGACGCGCAGAGCGATGTGCGGTTGCTGAGCAGCTCCGGTCAACAAAGCAGTATACAGAATAGGGTTGCAAAATTCTGGGAATATTCAAAGTTGGAAACTTTCCATGGGAATTAACGGGAATTAACGGGAATATACGGGAATTAACAGGAATTAACGGGAATAAACTGGAAATGTTGTGGGTGATTTAAACTAACTATATTTACCTTGTCATATACAGACATAAATATAATCATTTTGTTTTGTCATAGGCTGATTTGAGCCCTGAGGAAACTTTGGGCACTTGACTATATGCTTCTGCATCGTTGTGTCATTCTTAACATAGGTCTTTGCACAGTATTTGCAAATGTACACAGCCTTTCCTTCTACATTGGATGGGGTGAAATGTCTCCACACATGAGATAGTGCACGTGGCATTGTTCTGTAGAATAAGATGAGAAAAAAGTTTGTAAAAAAACGCAAATGCAATGCCAGAGATATAAATAGTTAGCCAAACAATTGGAATCGTCTGTAAACGTATTTTACAATTGATGGATAAATGAATGGAAATAGTCTAGATGAACAGATGAACAATCCTCAATCAGCATGCTAATATGTTTTCCCAGTAATATCATGGAAACTTACCTGACTAGTCCTGCACACTACAGCAGGCCTCAATAGCCCTGCTGTAGAGTGAAGGATGCTGGGAGTTATCTGTGCATGTGATGGAAGAATGCACAGTGGAGGGTTAAAACTCAACGTTCCATACATCTTTAAAATAGAGTTTTGAATGATGTTTTTATTGCTCAGCGTTTAATTTGCGTATTTTTTTTTTTTCAAAATTCCCAAAATTCCCAAGCGAAACTTGCAGCCCCTTTGCAACCCTATTACAGAACCCCCCGAAAATCGTGCAGTAAAGTTGTTAAAATTGAAATGACCTTGCCGAGCCCGGGGGGGGGGGGGGGGCATCCCTTTACTTAGCGTCTCTAAACATTCGGCCGCTGGCGCACAGGTCTGCTCGGAGCCGCTCTCCTAACGGCTGAACGTGTGGAGGGGTGGAAAGAGGCCAGATTCCCTCCCTGCAGTTAAAATCTCAGACGGTGGTCTTTAACGCATTCTCCCACTCGAGGCTCCCTCCCTCCCTCCCTCCCTCCCTCCCTCCCTCCCTCCCTCCCTCCCTCCCTCCCTCCCTCCCTCCCTCCCTCCCTCCCTCCTGCGCCTCCAATAAAAACCTCTGACCAACAGTTGACCTTTTGCATCGCTGCTCCCCAGTCCTTCCTTCTCCCCTTCTTTCCTTCTCTCTCTCTCTCTCTGTCCATTCCTTCTCTCTCTCCCTCCGCCACAGTGGCCCAAGGCGGACCAATGGGAGCCGGCAGCTGCAGGGAGAGAGAGGGGGGGGGTCGTTTTGGGCTGGGCACAGGGGGGGTTGTCCGGGTCAAGGGGGGTCGCAGTACTGGTAAAGTCATTGCGGGGGGTGGGTGGGGGCTCCGATGCAGGACCATCGCCCCCCCCCCCCCCATCAAAGGCTGCGCGGTGACGTCCACACACCCCCTCGCACCTCTTCTCCTCTTCCAACCCCCCCCCACCCCCACCTCTCACTCCCTTGCGGCCCCCCCCTTTGGCCCCCCTGTTCCTCGGCTCTCAAGGGTCAAGACAGCCAAGGGTTAATAAAGTGATACCAGGTGTTCACCCCCTTCTTCTTCTTCTTCTTCTCTCAACTCCCAGCAGCAGCAGAGTGTGGGCCCCCCCCCCCCATTTCACACCAGTGAATCCTGCTGGGACATGGAGCTGGAAGGGGGGGGGGCCGTGCATGTCAAAGTTAAAAACAAGTCTCAGGTATAGTCCCGCAGTCCCGTGTTTGTGTGCATGTGTGAGTGTGTCGCCCCGTTTCCTGAATGTGAGTGTGCGTGTGTGTTTGAACACGCATGTATCGCACAGAGCTGCCACCACCCGGGCGGGCGGGTGGGGTGGGGGGGGGGTGTGGGGTGTAACCAGCAAGCTATCGGAGCTCCGAGGGGCCCCCCGGGGACAATACCAGGTTAACCGACCCAACAAAGTGAACGATTATATCTCAGTGGAGGAACTTTGGGGAGCAAAGAGATCCCAAATCCCTTCCACTGTCCTGCAGCTGGGTCAGTGGACACAAGTGGAGAGGTGGGGGGGGGGGGTTGGGGGTCCGGACGGGTGTTGGGGACTGTGCAAAGAGTGGAGGTGGAATGGTTTTGGTTTCTTCTTCTCTTGACCAGTAGAGAAGAGGAGGGCTGAATAGATCAAACCCAGTGAATGGGGGTCATTGTAGTGAGAGCAAATGGCCTCCGACAAAGAGCGAAGAACAAACAGAGGGAAAGCGTCAGCGAGCGACGAGACGAGACACTGGAAACTAACGAGAGGGCGCCCGGGCCTTGTGTGTGCGAGTGTGAAAACGTGTGTATGGGAATCTGACCACGTGTGCGCCAACATGAGGACGAGGACGTTTTTTTTTTCGAAATCCACCAGCAGCTCGTCCCGTCCCTTTCAGTCCGGGGCCTGCTAAATGAAGGGCGGTCCCTAATTAACGCTAATTAACATCAACGACAACTCGGGGCCATTAGTCGGGCTAATCCCCCGTTTACATTTCCCCCCTCTCGCTGCTGGAACCCTGCTGGCCGATTCTTAGCCAGCAGTCACAGAAAGGACACATTGTTAACGGGCCCGGGCTTCAAAGATCCCTCGGCCCCTCGGAACGAGTCGTCCTCCATTAAGGGGCCGGAGAGCCGGACCCCGATCCCAACACTCCAGCAGCCCAGAGGGGGGGGAGGGAGGGGGGGGGGCATGGAGGTCAAGCCCCACGTTCAGACCATCCGATCCATCAATGACTCGTTTGCACTCGCTCATAATCCCTCACTGTGTCAAAGAGAAAGATAAAGAACTACCAAACGGAGGATAAAAGAAAAGGGGGAGTGAAGGATCTGATACTGTAAATAACACCTGAATGTACCGGCTGTGTGCGCGCTGCGTGTGTAGAAGAAGAAGAAGTGGAGGCAGTGGGGGGGTGGGGGGTGGGGGGGGAGCTGCTTTTGCAGGTGCGAACATCAGCACTCATTTGGAACAGCGAAGGGTCGAGTGTGAAACAAAAGCTCTGCAAGTGTAGAGCTGTCGCAGGTTGATTGTGGAAGTCCTAAATATGTGTTCACACATCACACACACACACACACACACACACACACACACACACACACACACACACACACACACACACACATACACACACATACCAATTTTCTTAAACGCACTGTGGGACACAGAGCCATGAAGTCATGGAACCTACTACCAACAGAAATAATAAACGTGACACCTAAATGTATGTTCAAAAAGCAAATAATGAAACACTTGGGTACAGCATACTTGTGACACTAGATCAGGGGTGGGCAAACATTTTGACTCGCGGGCCACAATGGGTTCCAAAATTTGACAGAGGGGCCGGGCCAGGAACAGATGGATGGAGTGTTTTTGTGAACTAATATAAATGACATGGAAAAATTACAAGAAAGGATTTGGCCTTCACCAAGTAGCAAAGCACTTATTTGCAAGGCCATTTAACAAAAACCCGCCTTCAGAAAAAGGCTTGCTAGCCTTTGCTATTTCGAATGCCCCCCAAAAAACTTGCCTTGGTAGATGACTCTTTAATCGCAGTTTGTCTGTGAAAAAAAATGTTGCTGAGTCTGTAAATAAGTCGCCAACCTCTGAGCTGCAGCCACCCATTTTTGCGTTGACTGCTTGCTAGCGTAGTTAGCATGCTTCGTAGCAAAGTGATGGCTGATGTTGTACTCCATGAAAACTGCAACAGTTTCTCTGCATTTCAGGCATACAGCCTTCGATTGGACTTCAGTGAAAAAGTATTTTGTTGTCGACTCCGTGTTAAATACTCTGAACTCATTGTCCACTTTTTGTTTCCTTGATCCTCTCATTTTACAGAAGGGCTCACAGGGCAAAGGGAAAAAGTGAAGGGAGATCATGTGCCCTTTCGAGCCCTATACACCACACTCCCGGTCAAATTTAATTTAGCTGACGCTTTTATCCAAAGCGACTTACAATAAGTGCATTAAACCCCGAGGGTTCAAACCCAGAACAACAAGAATCAAGAAAGTACGATTTCTTCAAAAATAAAGCAAAACTACAAAGTTCTATAAGTATGTGCCATTTAAGTGACACAAAATTGTTAGTTTAAAAAAAAAAATATATATATATATATATTTTTTTTTTAAATTTAATTTTTTTATTTGGACAAGTTCGGCGGGCCGGATTAAAAAGCCCAACGGGCCGTATACGGCCCGGGGGCCGTACTTTGCCCATGTCTGCACTAGATGATGTCGTACTATACATAAATGTGTAGGATTCTATTACATGGTTTGCAGTTTCCGCTTCTATGGTATTGGATATATCAGTGTTTTAAATCATGACAAAGGTAAAACTGCATAACCACTAAGATAATTTTTGATATCTGTAATATAAAATTGTATGATCATTATTTTAATGTATTTTAACTTTTGATATTTGTAATTAAACGTATGTTTTAAATGTTTAATATTGGTATTGTAATGTATGTTTTAAATGTTTGATATCTGTTTGTATGTCTTAAATGTGGACCCCACTAAAAGTAGCTCTGTCTTAGGGTAGAGCTAATGGGGGTCCTTCTAAATAAACAATAAACACACACACACATACACACACACACAGAAATATTTACGTATTTTAAGTTCTCCTATTATAATGAAACATCGAGACATGCAGCAAATTCTTACATTTGACTTTTCTCTTCAAATTTCTCTCAAACTTTTACCCACTTTTAACCCACTCAGTTATTATTACCACAACTGCTCTGTCACGTCTGGAGGAGTTTTCTTGGTTTGAGACTCCGACATGTGTCATGAACTGGTCGTGTGGAGTTTGAAAGATTTAGTTATTTTAGGTGAGGAAGAAGTTCCAATGAATGACACTGCTGAGTTGCATTTTGGGAAATGTAGGAACCAGCACGTTTGAAGCTTGACGCTATAGGACAGAACCTCTCGGCTCCTGCTGCTTGAATTTGAACCGTTGTTTAAAAAATTGCTCTCATGCAAGTCTCACCTCTCACATAGAACAAGACCAAATCATTGAAGAGCCCCTTTAAGAAATGTTGAGTTAGTTAAACTCCCCGTAGTTTATTGACGTTCTCTTATATTCTACATCAGTCTCAATTCAATATGTCCTGTGCATCATTTCATATTTAAAATAAAGTTCTGTGGGTTTCAGTCCTGTTTGCCTCCACTTTTCCTCCAACTGTCCGTCTTGTTTGAGCGATTAAATGAATTTACATACACTTCTCGTGAACAATATTAGTTTTGTGTGTTTTCTGCTGATTCCTTGACCCGGGTCAGTCTCCCAGGAAAGAGCCACCCGGGCTGAGAGAGGGAGACTTGTTCAGGGTGCGCCTGTCACTGCTCGGTGAAAGTATAGCACTTCCTCTCCCCGCGACACAAAAACCGCAAAGTGCCAAAGGCTTAAAAGTACAATCGGGGTATTGTGAAGCCGAGCAGAACATAAAGCAAAGCAAGTGTCATAAGGGAGTTCGGCCAGTGTTCTTTGTTGCATCAAACCAGCTGACAAAGAGCTTTCTTATGATTCCTGTGTGTGCGCTATCACAGAATATGAGTCTCACCAGTGAAACAATTAACCGAGCGATTCCCGACAGAGTTCACACCACCTTCTCTCTCCAGGCTCCCCTCAGCTCCTCATGTAACAGAATCATCCCTGCAGAAACTTTTAGAACAACCCAACACAAATCTCTCTCTCTCTCTTTCTCTCTCTCTCTCTGTCTCTCGTTATCCTTCTTAACGTGTCCTACATGCTGGACCTCTGCAGGATTTTCTTTCTCCAACCTTTGCTTCTCTTTTTTTACGCCTTGCATAGTAAATACAATAAATTCCAGCACATAGCCGGAGCGGAGCTGTTGTGTTATTTTTCGACACCGCGGGTGAGCACAATAGAAACACAGCTGTGGCGATCAGTCCGGGCTCCCCGGGAGCCACTGGAGGCCCGGAACACATGTTCGTTAATGATCAGTTACAAAGACCACAATGGGAGCTGCGAGACGCTGAGGTCTGTACTCCTTAGCATCTGAAACCCTTTGATTGACTGCACCTTCTGTTAAATGTTTAATCCCAGGACGCGTCTCTGTGGATTGATTGCGGTTGAGTCGACGATTTAAACTCTTACCGGCCGATGTGCTGGTTTTGTTGGTTATAAAGAGAAAGATTCCATCAATCAGTGACTTCTCCACAGGCTCTTTGCTGTTCTTCAGTTACGCTGCAGCTTTGGAATCATTAAACCTTAATGTGTGAAATAGTTTTAATCATTGTTGAGGAAACTTCTCATGCATCTATTAAATGGCAATATGCAGTTTACACTGAAAAAAGTTATTACACAGAAATCAACTGTATTATTTTACTTTTGAAATCAATATTCAAACACCATAAAAATGCAGTAAATTACTTTCCCTGACAACATGAACTATAAAAATAAAAGTTGTAATCCGTGAGTGAATATAATGGAAATCATAGATTATTTTACAGGATTATTCTTGATTGAAAAGCTAGTTTCTAAATTTTTTTTTAGATCTCTGGAGAATATATAAAAAGTTCTGTAATATGATGATAAGTGTTTAACCAATTATTTACAGGTTTTTTTTTTTTTTAACTGAAGCTCTGATCCTTCACACAGCCAAAGTCAAACTTACTTTTGTCTTGTTTTGTCACAAAAGCCCAAAACACAGTATTTTCTCAGCAACCTACAGGAACGAACCATTATTAAAACCCATCACTCCTTCACAGGATTTCATTTCGGAGCTCCTGGTCTGACAAACGACCCCAAAATGGATCTGAGGCATTTTTGGCATAGATGTCTGAAAAGTGCGTATGATGTGACATGCAGGTCAGGGAGTTGAGGTGCTGCCTTATGATGGGCGAGTTTCCATCCAGAAACGACTCCCACAAAGCAGTAAACATCAAGAGAAAGTTCCAAATGCTCCGAGCTCTGAAGCTGTGACGGGATGTTTAAAAAAAAAAAAAAAAAGGGGCTGCCCGAACAAGCTCGCACATAAACACGTACATGTGCACATTCAGGCCGAGCACGCACACATGCACGCTGACAGCACATACATGCATATATGTACTTAAGAGCACACACACACACACACAGGCACACACACACAGGCACCTATCCCTCTAGGGTGATCCACAACCCTCCCCCACTCTTGAAACCCGATCTGTCGGCATGCAGCGCGGAATTCTCCAATCGCCCTGACTTTTGACCTCTGCCCTTTTTGGCAGTGCACAGAAGAGAAGATGAAGTGCCCAAGCCGCTCTCTTCCCCAACACAAAAAATCCCCTGTTCTCGCAGCCCTCCCACATGAACGGGCACGCACACACACACACACACACAAACAGAGCACACACACACACACACACTCACACACACACACTGATTCCCATTTGGGACGCCTCGAGGCCTCACACTCGGCTTCCCGTGAGGCACATGATCAAAATGATTCCCGATATGTAGGTAGCAGATATGAATGTATATGTGTGTGTGTGTGTGTGTGTGTGAGAGAGAGAGAGATTGTGTGTGTGTGTGTGTGTGTTGATAACAGAGAGTGAGATAGAGAGGACTCAAAATCCCTCGTTCATCAAGACATCACAGAGCTGCTGAAGCTTTGAGGGTTTTAGTAAAGGGGCAACATAACAGCCACTGCTTGTTATCATTACCATCATCATCATCATTATCGTCACAGTCTTCCTCATTGTCCTCATCATCACAGGGCAAGGGACCAGAGAAAAGACCCTTTAACACAGAGATCACACTATAATACAGTGAAGAGGTTTCGTTTGCTTGTTTAGACAAAATCAAACGATCCACTTCTTTCCTTCGCTACAGAATGAAGAGGTAGAACAAAGGTAGAACAAAGACTCGTGGAGACAGTGTCACAACCATGTGTTTTCTATCATTTGCCCCCCCCCCCCGTCTCTGTTTATGTGGTGTCACTGTGTGTTTGTGCATCTCTGTAAATAACCTTTCTTCCCTGTTTGGAGTCTCACCTGCTTCTAGTCACCATCCAGGCCTCTCTTTCTCTCCAAAAGTTGAAAGTTTCTTGTCAGTGGCAATAAAGGTTTGTTCAATCTGTACATTTTTAAAGTACGAGGCGCTGCAAGTGCTCATTTCTGTTGTTCCAGACTTCAGTGTGATTCAGCACATTACCACAGCCTCCAAGTGTTCCCGAGAAAAATGACTCAGCACGTTCATATGTTCAAAATCAGTCATGGATGTTTAGTATCTGCTGTTATATTTAGTTTGTTTCACCCAGTTCTGTGTCTTCACTTGGATACAATGGAGGTTCGTGGAACTTCAATTTGTAGTTCTCAGGACATTTAGAATTAGATTTAAAGTGTCTCCATCTTCCTGGATGATCTACAGGTCTCATCAGAAGCAACAAATCCTGAAAACTGTTTGACACTGTTGATAATCCACGAAGACAAAACCTTTAAATGTAATTTTTACAGACTTTCTTCTTTCACCTAACCCTAACCCTGTATTCCATTGGGTTGCTGAAAGAAATCTCAGACGCCGTTGAGGCCGAGTTAAGCTTCACACGATCTGGTTCCTGCAAAGTGCCGTCCTGACAAGTCTGTAATTACTGGTGATGGCCGTCCAAAAAAAAAGCCAATTGTCGTCAAGAGGGTCAAGAAACAATGAATCACACACACTGAGTTAGTAGCAAACACTTTCAGTTTCTCCTCACAGGCGTTCCTGGTGTTGCACTTGTTTGTAAGAAACCAAAAGCAATAAACTGTAAGTAGTTGTGTGAAAAATGAAAAAGAGAACTTGAGCCACAGACTAATCCCTGTGTGAATTTCACACAACCCGTCGGATTAAAATTTTCCAAAAGTCACAAAAATGACCCGATGCAGCATCAGAAACGTGTGTGGGGGGGGGGGTTGCAGATCTCTGTTTGGAGCACAGTGATGTCTTTATCTCCAAAACCTGGAAAGATAAAGCCACAGGAACGACAGGCCGTTTTCAGACATGAACCCAGCAGGAGGTTCTCCGGTCAGACGAGTTCACAGCAACACAGCTTTCAGGTGAGGGGGGGGGGCGCAGCGTGCACAGGCAGGACGTAACGTATTCATTCCACTGCGGAGATCAGGTGGTTTTGTTTATAGCATCGGCCCTTATCACCAACATCTCTCTTCTAGATGTCTTCTATGTGTGTGACATCTCGTTTTCACCCTGAGATGTTTGTATTTTTAAGGTTCTGCAGGTGAATCCCCTCAGAGATTCTCTAGTTGTTTTCTCACACCGGCTCATTCAGACGTTATCCAGAGTCTTTACAAAGAGGGTTTGAAAGAGAAAATCCGGAGAATGTCCAGATCCTCTCCCTTGGACATTTGCATTCTTGCATCCAGCCCTTCTGGAGAATGTCAGGAGATTATTCGGAGTTCTGTGCATGTCTGAAAGCAGCTACACAGAAATTGAGTGAACTGAATTCTTTCATTTCCATGAGGAAATGTTGAGGGATAACAGCAAAAAACTAGACAGAAACAAACCACAGTCACAACTAGGGTTGCAAAGGGCCGGAAAGTTTTCGGAAACTTTCCATGGAAAGTTTAGCTCTGGAATTTTGGGAATTTTGAAAAAAAAAAAAAACTACGCAAATTAAACGCTGAGCAATAAAAACAGGACTAGTCTGGTAAGTTTCGATGATATTACCGGGGAAAATATATTAGCATGCTTATTGAGGATTGTTCATCTGTTCATCTAGCCTATTTCCATTCATTTATCCATCAATTGTAAAATATGTTTACTGACGATTCCAATTGTTTGGCTTACTATTTATATCTCTGGCATTGCATTATTGTTTTTTTACAAACTTTTTTGTCATCTTTTCCTACAAAGCAATGCCACGTGCACTATCTCATGTGTGGAGACATTTCACCCCATCCAATGTAGAAGGAAAGGCTGTGTACATTTGTAAATACTGTGCAAAGACCTATGTTAAGAATGACACAACGATGCAGAAGCATATAGTCAAGTGCCCAGAGTTTCCTCAGGGCTCAAATCAGCCTATGACAAAACAAAATGTTTATATATATGTCTGTATATGACAAGGTAAATACAGTTAGTATAAATTACCCACAACATTTCCAGTTTATTCCCGTTAATTCCCGTATATTCCCGTTTATTCCCGTTAATTCCCGTATATTCCTGTTAATTCCCGTTAATTCCCGTTAATTCCCATGGAAAGTTTCCAACTTGGAATATTCCCGGAATTTTGCAACCCTAGTCACAACAGAAACAACAGATACAGATTTGAGAGAAAATGAGAAGATCCCCATATAGTAAATTCTTGCAAAACTTAGATCAACCAGTTGCAGGTTAAAAAGTCTCAGATCTGGTTTCTGAAACATTTAAGATTTATTTTTTGCTGACATCAGAACAGAGATGGACTATACACGACATTTGCTCGTTAGTTTTTTAAGTTCTTGGTACAAACCGATCATTTAGCAGAGTAAGAAGTGATTTTTAATCTCACTAAGACACGACAAAGATGTTTATGAGCCTCTTTGAAATCGCCTGTGAGAGCTTTTTTCCCTTACGTCTGTCCCTGTATCCCAAAATGCATCTTTATGATCTCCAGAGCACCACCTCTCTCCTCCACCATCTGACCGCTGCCATTTGTGCATTGTGTGCGTCCGGCATGACTGCTCTCGTCATTTTCCCCTTTGATTGGCCTTCGCACAATGTAATCAGTGTTGCAGCTGTCTGAAAAGGCCTCTTGTGCAGTATCTGAGAAATGCCGATCACCCCGATGCGTCCACAACTTTGCTTTTAGTTCCATTCAGGCGCTGTGACAAACGGCAAACTGTCTGGTGAGCATGTGTCAAGCCACTTGATTTAGTGCTTTGTTTGACTGCACTGGCCCTTTTCTGAATGTCGCCTCCGTCTTGTATGGCCTGACTGTATTGCTAAGAATTGCCTCGGCCGTAAGCTTGAAATTCTAATGTACAGACAGACCGAGAGAATTGACCCAGTGTGTCCGTGAGTCACTTGATGTGCCTCCAATGCACAAAAGCTGATTTATGGCTTAATTTTCTGTTTTCCAACAGGGATTAAATGATTGACTGAAGTATCAATCAAAATCATCTTTCAGTCCAACAGCACCAAACTGACTCAGCTCTCAAATATCAAAATAGAATAAACAAAAATTATACTAACGTGTCTTCTAGTTGTGAATGTGGGAGAAAGATCCAAGCGGGTGAGTTTCAGGGAAGTGACATGTGGTTTGAGTTATATTGTTAGCGAATGATGTGCTTTTAACTAGGTATAAGTCAGTGTGCTGGACCCCTAAACTGTATCCAATCCATTAGAACAAAGCTCTCTTGATCCCTTTCTTTAAATCCTCCACCGTGGCTGATTAAATGTAGCCGATTTTCACGGCTGTGCTGTGGAGGCCGCGAGCTCTGAATGGTTCTTCCCGGCGCGACCACAGTGTGCTGTCACTCCGACAGCCTGGGGAGGCCCGAGCAGACAAGCAGCAGGCTGCTGGGAGCACGACCGTGTGAAGGGACGCGTCCTGAGATCCTGGTTAGACCTGGTTCCTGCTGTCCAGACACACAGACTCCATATGACAGACTTATTATGACTTGTCATCACTGGATTCCTCTTTTTGTGGCTCTGCAGCGATGGAAAAGTCCCTTTGTTGGTAACTTTGCCTCCAACTCAGTGGTGCAGACCAGCTGCCTTTAGTTCTGTCTAAAGCCAAAGAGGAAACTAATCCAGCCCGACCCCAACCTAACAGGCATTCTGTTTATTTATCTCCGAACCCGATCCAAGCCCAATGTTACCAGCACTTACAGGAAAACCCAGTACAGAGCCCGGCTGTGACCAAACCCCAATCATTTCAAACGTTTTGTCCAAACTCAGCCCGACTTGCTGGTTCCCAACAGGTCCTGACGGGTCCTGACGGGTCCTGACAGGCGCAAGTCAGGTTCCCTTACTCGGGTTCTATCTCCACAATGATTGGATGCATTGCCCGACATCATAGAGGATGAACCACTGACTTTTCAGTTCACACCATCAAATGATAGATAGATAGATAGATAGATAGATAGATAGATAGATAGATAGATAGATAGATAGATAGATAGATAGATAGATAGATAGATAGATAGATAGATAGATAGATAGATAGATAGATAGATAGATAGATAGATAGATAGATAGATAGATAGATAGATAGATAGATAGATAGATAGATAGATAGATAGATAGATAGATAGATAGATAGATAGATAGATAGATAGATAGATAGATAGATAGATAGATAGATAGATAGATAGATAGATAGATAGATAGATAGATAGATAGATAGATAGATAGATAGATAGATAGATAGATAGATAGATAGATAGATAGATAGATAGATAGATAGATAGATAGATAGATAGATAGATAGATAGATAGATAGATAGATAGATAGATAGATAGATAGATAGATAGATAGATAGATAGATAGATAGATAGATAGATAGATAGATAGATTACTTTATTCATCCCCGAAGGGAAATTAAGTCGTCATAGCAGCCGGTATATTTGAATATAATAAAATACAATACAACAGAATAAAATAAAAAATATTGAGGTAGAAAGAATAAAAACAGAAACACAAGATAAATAGGTAGATAAGGTGCAGTAGCAAGATGATGGTAATAGTACTAAAACATAATATATATTTATATATGATAATAATTATACCAATATAATAGCAGTATATAGTAATAATGGCAGCAGCAACAGTATATATAATAATAGTAAATATAATAATAATAATAACATGTACACATGTATAAATATGTGTATATAGACTTATATACACAAAGAATATACAGAGAGTATGATATAATATGATATGATATATAGTAGATGTATAAATATAAGTATTTGACTATACAATAGATAATATAATATACTATGAGTGTAAGAATATGTAAACAGAGTGTGCAAAAGACAAATGTCCAGTTCTGTGGTTTATGACCAAATACCTGCACGACTGATAACATTCCACTAAGCCTCTAACATGCTGAGCTGTAACGGTTTCATTGTAAATGTTTCACCTGTTAGACGATATATTAGCATTTAGCTCAAAGTGGCACCTCACTGACAGCTGTGTTTCCACCAGAGGAACTTTCCTCAGGAACTAGGAAACTTTGCAGGAACTTTAAGAGCGTTTCAACCACAGGGACAGAAGCTAAAGAAATTCTTTTTGCTAATCTTTAACCAAAAATCTTTTTTAAGTTCTTGATTTGGGGGGTTCTACTTTAAAAGAGGAACCTTTGTGGTGAGGGTTGGATTTCCTTCACAACCTTATACTCCGAGGTTTTATTTTAAAACTCAAGCTCCCACAGAGAAGACCAGGCACATACAGGTCCTCTAGAACATTTCAGGAAGATATCCGGAGCTCAGTGCATGTCTAAAAGCAGCTTTACAGACTTTTATAATGTTTCCCATGATGCACTGACCTTTGACACCTCCCCAATCTTCATTTCAAAGGAGAGTAACCCAATTACCGACAAATCCAGTAAATTCCTTCCCCCGGATCAGTCCACACAAAGCATAACTTATGCATCACTTAACTCCCAATACATGACCTCTACGGACAACAAACTGCCCTCCCTTCTGACCCCCCACCCCCACCCGCTCCCCAGAAGGGTGTTAAGACCTGTCCCTACTCTCCCCTGGGAATGCTGGGAAAGTAAGGCCTCCACATCTGTCCCCTCGGCCTCAAGCAGACGGACAGAGAGAGACGGAGAGCAGGACATTCCTTCATCCACAGGAAAGAGAGAAAGAAAGAATGAACGAAAGAAACGAAAGAACGAAAGAACGAAAGAACGAAAGAACGAAAGAGCGAAAGAACGAAAGAAACGAAAGAAAGAAGGAGGTGACAATAGAAAATAACAGAAGAGAAAAAAGGGAAAACGTCTGGGCTGTAATCACTGACATCAGAGAGACGGCCAGAAAATGAAAGAGTTGTTTAAAGGAGGGAGAGATTTTGTGAATGAGAGATGGATCTTGTCTCCTTATGAAGCCATCCATCACTCTTTCAATAGCCCAGTGGGTAAGAGACAGAGAGAGAGAGAGGGAGACAGAGAGAGACAGAGAGAGAGAGAGGGAGAGAAGCAGGCACCCCGGGCCCTCCTTCAAAAGGCCGGGAGGAGAGGAGGGAGGAGAGGAGGAGGAGAGAGGGCCGGCTGGTGGAGCTGTGATCTTTACCTCCCTCCCTCCTGTGAAGTCAGCAGGGAAAGTGATCAGGCCTGCCTCTCTCCTCCTCCTCCTCCTCCTCCTCCTCCTCCTCCTCCTCCTCCTCCTCCTCCTCCTCCTCCTCCTCTTTCCCTCCATTTCTATCTGTCAGTTTCGGGCCTCTCAATGAGGCCTGCTGCTAATTTCCTCACCTCACTAATGTACTGCTAATGTCTCTTTCAATACACAACAGCAATACACAATTTAAAAACTCCTCCTCCTCCTCTGCCTTTTACAGTTTGTTGTTTTAACCGTCTCCATCACACTTTCCTCTCAGCAGAATATAAATATAAAACTTCTGTTGTGTTTGCTCATTTGTTTTTTGAGAGGTTTTAGTTTGTTGCACCTGAAGCTGGAAACGTATCAAAGGAAAAGAAATGAGTTAAACTGATGAAATATCTTGAGCAAACACAAATGTCGCTGACAAGGTAATTTGCTTTATTTAAACAACACACTCATTCTTGGCAGATATGGAAGCACAACTGAATTAATTATAAATATTACAATTTTATCTGAATATAAAACAAAGAACAACTTTTATGTAACAACAAAAATGTTAAATGGCTGAGGTAAATTAAGTCTTATAGATCCACCACCAAAAGTAATACAAGAAATCTATAACTCAGAAAGCATTTAATAGTTGAAAAGACGAATAATTGATCTGGATCGAGCCTCTCAATTTCATAAATATATTTATTTTTGAAAATCAACACTTTCTGAGACTTCTGAATCACCCAACTTGGGAGAGTTTTAATCCACCCAGGAATAAAATAAGTCGACTAATGTCTGAAATGGCTGCAAAAGCATGATCGAATTAATTAAAACATCACATCAAGTAATAGTAAATAAATTAGTCCCTCGGGTCACAAGATCTGTAAAGTAAATATCCACTAAACTTCTCGTCTCTTAAGTAATAAATAAACGATAAATCCTCTAAACCACTTTGTGTTCGTGCCAAAGGTATAAAAAAATAAGCTTTAAAACCCAGAAGAGCGACTAAACTCCAAGAAGAAACCACATGGATGAAGCACATAAAACAAGACAAATGTAAGAGTTCAGTTAATACGTCTCTGTTTCACTCCCCTGTGAGCTCAGTGCCGGTGGAGAAATAAGATGTAAACACACTTTCACACCAGGATGTGACAAGTGTGAGATGTTGTTGACCCCTGTCTGTCCCCTCTCGTTCTGCCGAGGTCCCTTAACGTCCGAGGTCACAACCTAGCGGTTTTATTGGCTCCCTAAAGTCATCAGTGCTTTAGGATTGGATGGACGCCGTCTAATGGAGTCAGTAATTGGTCCGGTTTATCAGTTTATTAGCTGCTCTGGCTGTGGGAACAGCTTTGACGTTTTAAGCAAAGCATATGTCATTAGGTCAGAAGAAAGAAGAAGAACGAGCTCTCTACATGCGGCGTCGGAAAGGGAAATGTTCCCAGGTTTGTTGTCAAGAAAGGGAAAGAATAGATATTGAAAAGAAAAGGTATAAAATAACCATTCGGTTTCTTTTCTTCTCCAAAACTTAAAAATCAATTTTTTTTAACTTAAGTTTTTATTCAACTTTTCTTAGGCATGGTACATGGCAAATTAAACATGTTTCTTTATACAGGAACAAGTAGTTTATGGTTGAGAATTGACTCTAATAACAGACTTCGCACATATTTGTCTCAAAAATAGGCAGCTATTACAAAACAAAGTGAGTACATAATGATATCCACTCATACCTTCATTGCATACCTGCACACCCCACCATACATGATATAGCATACATCATATAGACATGTTGCTGAGGTATACAGTATTACAGGATCCCTGTCTCAGGATTTTTGAAGATTGACAATCAGAACTGCATAAAAATCCATAATTTAACGAGTCAAACAATATCTCTGACGTATCTGAAGCCCACTCTAACTCTCACTCTCACTCTTCGGAAACCTGAGGGAAAGTCACTTGCAGATGAAATTACCAACTTAAGCTGTCATCTCCGCGGCGTCCTCTCTGTGGTCTGGCGCCTGGAGGAGTGACAGGACGTCAGAGCGTCGTCGACCTCCAGTAAAGCGGAAAAAGCTTTTGCTCTTTGGTCTTTTCTCTCCGGTTCCCCCATTATCTGTGTGACCCGTCCCCCTTAAGACACTTGGGACGAGTGAAAGGTCCCGACTCCTCGCTGAGCCCTGGGATTGATGTGAACCTTTAGCCGTTCAACCTGCACACTCGTACACCCCCCCCACCCCCACCCCCCCAATGCACGAGAAGGAAACGGAGACATAAAACAGAAACCTTCACACGTATGAACACACATATGATATCTGTTTACATCACGATCGAGTCTTTGCCGATCGTACTCGGCAGACGACAGGAACCTGGTTCTGGATGAGCTGTCAACAAAGAGAGAGGGAAACAACTGTATAAAAGCCCCCCCACTCCCCTCCTCACCCACTCCTTTCTCCCACTGACCACTGTTCAGGATTGCCCCCTCACCCCTGTGACCCGCCCCCCACCACCACCACCACCACCACCACTGGGCCCTTTCACTCCCGTAACAATGGCTGCCGGGGGCCGTGTTATTTGAGGCACTAAAGAGCCGTCCCACCCGCCCGCCCCCAGGACAATGCCCCCCCCACCGAGAGCTTTCTTCCCCTCACCTCCCTAATGACAGGTTTCATCCTCTCCGTCCTGACCCCTGGGGGGGGGGGGTGGGGATGAGGGTCCCGGCTCGGCCCACCGCCTCTCTGCTCCGCCGACAGGTCCGCCCCCCCCCCTCACTAATACACATATACACACTTTCACTCTCACATGTGCTCGTGGAAGCTGTGGTGCAAAGTAACTGAGAACAATCACTCAAGTGCTTCAACGTTAAGGTTCTTTTCTCATGTGTTCATTTTGTGTTTACATCCAACAATATTTCAGAGGGTGATATTTCACATACTCCACATAAACAGCTATAGTTACTTTACATGAAAACATATGATTACAATATAATGATAATTAATAAGAAAACCAGTAGTGAACCTTTACTCCTGTCAAGTTTTTGTTTTTGCATTCTCAGCATTTCTTCTCCTCTAATCTTCCCACATAGATTAATTAATATCCACTGTTCATAACTGGCTATAACACTAATTTGTTGTATATAATGTCATATATAAAAATATATCAGTTACATGACCCATAATAAGTACTTCAATAGGATTTTGTATCTGTATTTGTATTGTTTCTTTTACATAAAGCTCAGATATTATGTTTGATTGCCATATTGGTTCCGTCTGTAACTTGGATTCTGATGCTTATGAAAAAGAGAGACCAGTTCCTCCTCGGAGCTCCGCCCTCGGAATGACGTCACGCCCGAATAACCCGAGTTGATGGCGTTCCAGTTGCACAGGATTCCTGCAGGAACAATGTCTGCATTAGCCAGCGGCTTTTAAACTACAGCGTTCACCACCGCTGATACACCGAGCAGCCATCTTGGATTACGAAGTTCTAAATCAAAAATAAAGATATATCATTCTAATATCTCCCAATATCTTTAGGCTATTTTACAAGCTAACTCTCAACCTCCAAACTAAAACTTCCAAAACATGCTATGGCCATGATGCCCTGTTTTTTACGTTTATTCAAAATGTCCAATACCTGTTGTTGTGGATGTGTATTTATGTTCTCTAAACATACTAGACTTTTTTAACTCAAGATCCTTGATTTAAAAGATAAAAATGCGGAATCCACTATTTCATAACATTAAAGAAATTCAAAGAAATGCATGGATACCCCTCTGATCCCGATTCACCTACATATGCAGACACTTAGCATACCTTTTAAACTAGTAGAAAAGTACTGTGAGGGATCCTGATACAGAATTATTTATAGGTAATTCACTTTCCTCTTGATTTTGTATATCAGGACCTGCCATCATATACGTTACAGTCATTTAACTACGCTACAATTAAAGAAAACACATATTGTCGTGTCTCTAAGTTGTCGCCTGACCCTCGGATGCCACAAGGTGTCTTAATCACCGCGAACATCTGTCCTGTTTATTTCTGCGTAAACATGCACCAGAGACGAAGATGTACCAACTGCAGACAGGTGTAATGTCTTCACTGTGATGGCCTTTACAGTCTGTCACTCCGCCAAAGCGCAGCCACCCGTAACCTCAATCAGCCTCGGCTCACACACAGCTTATGGCTGTTGACAGATGTAAACCGCTTTTTTCTTTTTACCGGTTTTGGAAAACCTGCTAAATGCCCAAAGGGTCATGAAACACACACATAGCACAACGGCAGCCGTGAAGAACTTTAAATCCAAGCGGCGAGTAGAAAGCTCCCGAAATTCAGTCGGACATATTTCTGTGACAGCTGCATTATTCTGCTGGACAGCGCGTTAGAGGGAAAACCTCCGAGTCATCACTTATGAGTTGTCACTCACAGGCGAACATAAGGGTTTTCAGTCATTCATTATCTAAACCTGCAGCAGTGCAACACCTTTTTCTCACAGGGGAAATCAATCTCCCTGGCTCTCATGTCGTGTCTGCCATTGTAATGATGACCATGCATCACTGTCACACGCCAGCATGTATCGGCTAGTTTAGCAATTAAGCCCGTGGAAGCTCAATTAGCCCAGAGCCAGTGAGAAGCAATGAACGTTTCTCTGGTTAATTAATGACTGACTAAGAAAAGCAAGCCTTAGTTTTCACCAAGTTGCATTTTGGATGGAGACTCGAGAGGGAAGCTTTTCTCGCCGCCGCCGCCGCAGCCACCCCCCCGCTCAGTCTCGGTGTTTCTTCCTAATTCACCCCCGGTCCCATGATTTGAAGTCATAATCCCACTTTAATCTGGCGTAATTATTTCCTCTATTAAGCATCACAGAGATCCTGAGAACATGGGCAGGCCTAAGCTTGTATGTTAACATCAAGGTGATGTTCAGGCTGAACTCATGCTGAGAAACTACTGTTATTAGGATTTATATTGTTCTATTAGTTGCATTTTATTTGTTTATTCATTTTTACTTTCATTTTCATCTTCCTGACCATCTACTATAGGTCTATACGGTTTATAAATTAGGGGTTATCGACCAGCCCTCCTTAGAAAGGCTTAGAAACACGAAGAAACAGCATTAAAGGGACTCTTACCTTTGTTGCATTTGAGAATTACAGCACATTCAAATCATCCCGCCTTCCTCCAATGCCCCACCCCCTCGTTCCCATCCGCGGTGTTTTTTTGAAGAAACTTTATTTACACTTACAACCTACTGCCTCCGCGCACGCACGTGAGTTTTTGTTTACCAAAGCAATGGATTCGGATTCAGAAGCACCGGTAAGTTATATACATTGCCTTGATGACGCGGGCCCGAATGCGCCACAAGAAGCAGACGGAAAACCTGCATGTCCATGCAGCAAACAGACAGGTCTGTCGGCCAATAAGGTCCTTCGGTCCGAAGAATTTTATTGGTTGAAGTTTTCACTAAATATTATGAGAGTGAAATAATTGTTTGTTTTTACTCCTGGTGGGTCTGTCTTGCATTTTAGAGTGTCATTACCTTATTAATACCAATTTAACCTTATCCAAAAAAAGTGTAAAAATGCAACAAAGGTAAGAGTCCCTTTAATTTAATCATTATTATTATTATTTTATTACACAGTGGTGGGGGTGTGAGTGGCGGGGGGGGGGGGGGTGGCGCCGCTGACGGCCGCTGAAGTGGAGCGAGGGCGAGAACAGCAGCTTCTGTGCAGCGCTGACATGAGGGCGACAGGCTGCGACCGGGGGGGGCATCAGACTGGAGGGCGCACAGGTAGTGATCTTTCACTTTCTCACACAAAGACACACACAAACACAAACCTGCGCACACTTCACGCAACACAAAGACAGATCAAATGTCACCACCGCTGTTGTGACTAATACAGCTTTATAAATAATTAATAGAATGTTTACAGATGCTTTATTTTTCAGTTTCTGGAGATGATCCTCTTTATTTCTTAATGAGCAGTTAGAATCCGGCAAATCAAACAACATTCTTCTTTAAAGCTTATAACTGATCTACAAAGGGTTTATAAACCGTAACGAGTTACAACTAATAAGTCATTTTTCGTTATTAAATATCAACACAATAATTAAAACAACTTTTGGGTTGCCAGGTTGTGAAAAGTATAAGGTTTACTCTAAACTCATGACATGTTATCAGTGACTATTAAATAATGTTATCTGGTTTCCACAAAGTAAGTCGTCACTTAGGTCTCTCTGATAAACTTTAGAGATAAGAAAAAACAGACAAAACTAATTAATTTCACAACCTAGCAACGCAAACACTATTATTAATATTTTATTACTGATATTCAAAGTATTAAAGAAGCTTGATTAGCATCACCATTAGTTTAAACGGTGTAACCATTATGAAGTAGCTGTAGCTTGTTTCAAAATACTATATCATGAAAGAAAGATAAGACACACAAACACTGCAAACTTGAATCTGCACCCACATATTCTGTAAAGCACACAAAAGAAGATGTTTACCTGAGTGGACATGGTTACTTACACACCGGCAAACCCAAGCACACACAAACACAAACACACACAACATGGATTTTTTTTTCCGCCTCGATCCTAAGAGCACTTCCTACCTGGAGCCTCCGTGCTCCATTAGATGAACCTGGCTCACATGAATGCATTTCTGCCTCAACATGTGGACAGTTTGCTCCTTTCCTCCCCAGATACAACTGATATAGATAGATAGATAGATAGATAGATAGATAGATAGATAGATAGATAGATAGATAGATAGATAGATAGATAGATAGATAGATAGATAGATAGATAGATAGATAGATAGATAGATAGATAGATAGATAGATAGATAGATAGATAGATAGATAGATAGATAGATAGATAGATAGCTAGATAGATAGATAGATAGATAGATAGATAGATAGATAGATAGATAGATAGATAGATAGATAGATAGATAGATAGATAGATAGATAGATAGATAGATAGATAGATAGATAGATAGATAGATACTTTATTAATCCCATGGGAAATTTAGGTCATCCAGTAGTTTATACATTTATACACTTATACACCTCACCGACATACATACATAAATCACAGAAACATAGGGACAACATATTACAGATACATGAATGGGTCTGACCCTATGGGACAGAAAACAGTGATTGTCTCAGTGTCTGTATGAAAGTGTTCTTGTGCTGCTGGAGTGGACAGTACAAAAAATATATATATTACAAACAAACAAGAAAACTAAAATATATATATATATATAAGTATAAAAGAGAATATGTAAAGCGAGTGCATGGGGCTAGTGTAGCCAGTAAAGTGACTGAGGTTCACTCATGCAGGGAGGATATCTCGCGTCTGAAACAGCAGCTCAAACTGAGAGTGTTGAAAAACTTAAAACTTTAAAAAACTTTCCCTGGGGGGGGGTTCAGTAAGTGGTCAGAGTGTAAGGCGTTTATCATGGCTGCCTTATGCATGTTCACAAAGATGCGATACGATATTTAACGCATTAACAGACATAAAATAAGATTGTTAATACGTCAGAACTTTGCACCAAATGGGTCTTGGAGGTACTTGTTGGTCACTGACTTCCATCCAGTGTCCATGACTGCTACATACTGTACCTATGTCTCGACTTCATTCCAGTACGACTGCACACGTGTACACGCCTGGCTGCTTGTCCAGGGCGCCTCCCTGGGGGGTCACAGTGGCAAGGAGGGGGGGATTTCACGCTTGACCTTCCCCTCACAGCTTTGTGAGCCCCTGCACTCTCGCCTTGATTCTCTTGACCTACTTGGTCATCCTGGAGCAAGCCACTTCTAATACCTACATCTAACTGAGCAGCACGCTCGTCCCCTCTATCTCTCTCTCTCTCTCTCTCTCTCTCCCCTCCCGTACACGCACATACACATCTGTCTCACACATCTGTCTGTTGGTTTCTCCCTCCGCGGGGCTCGGGCTGTGCCCTCCGACTGTGACTGATGCAAACGCTTGGAGATAAAGGTTTAATCCCTTTGTGCCAAATATTGTTTTTGAATTCGGGGAAAACGCATTTTTTCCCCGGCTCTCTCTCTGGTCCTTTTGTTTTGTATTTTAATCTAAATCTCTCGGGATCTCTCATGTGTGGAGACAACAAGTTACACACACACACACGTTACTTCTAACAATTCTGCAGCGTTTATTTTCCTCATAAATATTCCGACTGTCTGTGGTAGTAAGTAGGAGGATGTCATCGTTTTCAAGTGTTAATTTGTTGTTTTAGAAAAATTTGTGGAATATCACTACAAGTGTCTCAGTGTCTAAGACTCCACTGATCACAGTGCAGGCTCTCTTTGTGCCAAACACATGGGATTCCCCTCCTCTTCCTCTTCCTCATCTTTTCTCACCCTCCCTCACCCCCAGAGGAGGTGGCTGGAGCATCAGTAGCACTCAGCAGAATCCACGAGCACCACTTAAGGCCTCCTGTCTCACACTGCAGCCCCACCGCTAGTTGGGAACCATTTTCTACTCAGATGGGCGCAAACAAAGACATGCATGTGCAGGAGGAAGAGGAGGAGGAGGAGGAGGAGGAGGAGGCTGTCGGTGTGTTTGGTAAACAGCGAGAAAGCCGAAAGGGAGCAGCCACTTGGGAGGAGAGGAAGAGGAGAAGGGGAAGTGGAGGAGAGGGACGGCAACAAGAAGGGGGAACGAACGCTGAGGACTGACTCGGTCGGAAGCCGGTAAAGAGTTGAGCGAAGGAAATTGCAGGGTCTTCCATGTCACAATCCACAGAAGGGCTGATCACAAAGGAAGGGGGGGGGGCGCACCTGGCACTGAACAAACACGCGTGTGTGTACGCAGACACACAGCTGGGACTGTACATGCTGTCCTCCGTGTGTTGTGGATGCATCCTCCTGCACATACAATGCAAAGCGTCACAGATTAGAAAGGGCAATCCTTCATTCCCACTCATTCAGGCGTTGCTCCTGCAACTATAACACACTCCAGAGAGAGTGCACCCCCCCCCCACTCCTTAACACCACACAACACTGGGTGAGCACTTCAGTGTTACCCTGAGCCTCGCACTATTTGTGGGTATGAGGGTCAAACCCGTCGATGACAAAGTCCTCATATCAAAGCCCACACACTCCCAGTTGACCCAGCGCTTCCCCCTGACCCTGTTGTTTTATTTGAGCCCTAATAACTCTCCTAATTAAAGCCCCTTCCTATTATTTTTCCCTCCACTCCCCTGTAAAAGGCCTGGGTTTCAAAGTGCTAATAAAATAAACTGGAGGGGGCCCGTTTCTTTATTTGTATGTGTGTGTGAAGAGTGTGTGGGAGAAGAAGGCAGGGGAGAAGAGAGGGGGGTGGTTGAAAGGACAGAGGTTTTAGGTTCAGAGGGGGGGTAAAAGAAACAGAGGTCAATGGAAACAAAGAGGAGTGAGACCCCCGGGGTCAAGCTGCCTGGTGTCCAGTCACCGGGCTGGCGTTGTTGCAGGGCAAATGGTCCCGCTTGTATAATCGCCGGGGTAGGTTTTGTCCACGCAGCGCAGGACAGAATATATCACGGCGCTGACACACGAACAATAGATCACGTTTTGTGGAAGTCCGAGTGGAGCCTTCACAGCTCCTTTGAGTCGGCTGGTACATCTGGAAGAGCCGGGCTTATCCGCGTGTTTACTGGCCTGGCGTATCGCTGACCCCTGTGACCCCGGGCTGCAGTCCAAACAATATCGCTTATGGGTTAATATTGGAGTGAAAGACGCCCTTTAGAGGGGGCATCCGTGAATCATCCCCTCAGGAACAAATGGGAAAGAACCATTACAAGAGCGGTGCGTGTTGTCGGGGGATTACGAACAATTGGCTATTTTCAGACAGAGAGAAAGTGAAAGAATTCACTCATCTGATTTTGGAGGCTGTGTCCAGCGCCGCCGCTCCCATAACGCGAACTACTCGCTGTGCGTAGGGCACCAAGTCCTGAGGGGGCACCAAAAAATAGGCAACTGAAAAATCATCATAGTTATAATAATTATGTAGCCGAGCGTTTGGTTGTATCATAGGTCCGGCCTCAGCCGACAAAGGACACGAGAGCAGGTCATGCGCTCGGGACAGCACACCCGTTTATTCTCTGTTCATTTAACAACTTCACTCATCAGAGAACCCACTTCCTTTAAAACCCCCTTTCAAAATAAGAGTCACTACCAACAACCCGCTTAGAACAGGAAATACAAATAAACCCTCGACAATAACGTCATTAAATAGAATAGCTTACAATTATAATTATTTCAGTATATAAATATCAGGCACCTTTTAGGCATGTATATCACAAAACAGGCAGAACAAGAGATATATTTAATTGCTCAAAAAGTAACGATGGTTCGTTAATGGTTAGCCTATGCATACACCTCGAACTAGCTGACGTTATTGCTAATGTTAGCACACTCAAATATGTTATAACTAAGGTGCAAGCTTAATTGAGATTTTACTGTTAAACATTATGCATTTTACAAGTAGGCCTAACTGACGCCAGCTAGATGGTACTTTACATTCTATTATGCTTTTATATTAGATTAGATTTATCAAACAGTTGATAAATAAAGGGAGAGAGCACCTTGGCTGCATGCTTAGAGTATTAAATGTTTTACATTTTTTCGGTATAAGATTCTTTGTTTGAATATTTTGATTTTTGACTTGACTTGAATGTGTGTTTTAGCTGTTCTACATAGTGTGTTTACAAAGTTAAGTAAAATTTTCTGCTTCTAAATCTTTTCTTTATTGAAGATGATTGCTAACTTGCATACTTCTGCTTTTAAGTTTGTATTTATGGATAACTATTTAATTTCTACGAAGATTTTGCACATCCCAATACTTGTGTGTATGTATGTTTTGGCTGTTCTGTGTACTGTAGGGCACTAAAATGGCTAGCAGCGGCACTGGCTGTGTCCAACAATTTCCATTCAATTAATTTCTCAGAAACCAAGAATCATTCACAAATACATTCCCTCGTTGATTTGACGGCTGGGCAGAGGTCAGAGAGTGAAAGTTTGGTAGAATAAAAAACTATAAAATAAAAATGTTTCTACCAAAATCCATGCTAATCAATTGAGCAGACCATACCAGTAAAAACCTCCACCTGCAATTGGGACTAGGAAAACGTCATTAGGGTTCAACCTCTGTAGAACATGACCGTCTGTTCCTTTGCAATCCATCCAATACCTGTTCAAATGTTTTAGTCGGGGAACAGACTTTACCTTCCATAAAACCAAAAGCATTGACAAAACCTGAGAAATGATATCTAACACAAATATTTATGCGTGTTATTTAATACGGCCGGGCAGCAGGTGCAAAGTGACACCAGTGACCACACGAGAAAACATGATGCTAATCAATTTTTTTATGATATTTGAAGCTCAGCCATAAACATGCTCAATCTCTGTTAACTCTCCCTTTGGTTTTACGATGATAAACATGTCGGAGTGGAGGTTTATGACTGTGGCCGGGTCTGTGTGCAGCGACTATAAAAGCAGCTATGTGAATATCAGATGCTCGGTGGGTCTGCTGCAGGGTCCTCGGTGCTGGCTGTCATTCAAATCCCACAAAATAATCTAAACACGGGTGTTTGAATAACTTAAAACCTCTTGACTAAAACATCAGCCCTGAGTAATGCCCAAGGGGAGAAGCAATAACATAATATGGCGATATGATAATAGCTTCAGTCTGTGCAATGAGATATAAACGTGATCATATAGGGTGTCGAGTGCTCCGGGGGGGTTAAGTGAATGTAATCCTTCTTGAGACACAATGCTAAAGGAGGAGGGGAAAGTGGAGGCAGAGAAAGTCATGTGTCAGGGTTCAGCAGCGACGGAGCCCGAGAGGCCGAGGGAAACTTCGAGGGAATCGGGAAACCGAGAGGAAACCCGGAGCACGTTCAGCTCATCTACACAGAGAACAGGCTGTTTAACAAGCTGCATGAAAGTGGATCAAGAGAGGTCAAGAGAAGTTTAGGAAGAAAGTGTACAAACTGAGTCATGACTTGCACCGAAAAGTGAAGTGATTGACAGGAAGGGGAGAAGGAGGGCGGGGGCACCATGGGGTGTGGGAGGGGTTTTAAAAGGGGGGTGGCTCTTCCAAGGGTCTGTGACTGACACTCTAGAAATGATCAGAACATTTGGAAATGTTTTTTGACAAAAGGTAAACATAGGAAAAAGCCAGTGCATTGACCGGTCTTGTCACTTTGCATTAGGTGCCAGTGTCTGTGGGGCCAATTATCAACCACCTGCTTGGAAAGGGCCGTTAGTTCGGCGTTCTGTACATGAGTCATGACATTTAATTAAATATTTTTTACCAGTAAATTCAATTTAAACTGTGAAACGTTGAGCCTTGAGCACTTTTTCCATAGGGGTGCATCAGTCTTGCATCACATCGGGGTTCCCAGTTGTCGGCGGCGTGGTGGGGCCCGACGTGATATGTTTTCACGGGACCCCCGAAATGTCTGGCGGCGCCCCTGATGGAGGAGGGGGGTGCACCAGGAATGAGACACAGGTTCAAAGCTAGTGAGCAGGAGCGGAGAGATCACAGGGGTTGAGCAGAAAGGTTGAGAGGGAGTTGAAAGAGGGGAGAGAGAGGGAGCCCGGAGAAGGCCTTGAAAGAGTCTTATCTGTGACCCATCTGTCTTGACATGAACACTCCTCTGGTTAGTGCCCTGGAGGGGAGGGGAGGGAAGCTGCCTGCGTGTCAGTGACTCAGTGTGCAGGGCTTAGGGGCGAAGGCCTTGGCCTGTGCCTGTGCACTCTGGCCCGCGAACCAGCCTAACCAGCCCCATACCTCCACACCCCCAGGAGAAACTCCCATGACTTACTGCTGCGATCATGTGATAGACTGAGCTGCGCCCGGGGAACCAAAAAACACACATTAACTAAAAGAGGGCTGACACACATCAGTGCAGGTACAGATGTTACTTTCTTTGACAATCCACTTTTTCATCCTCGCTGTCAGCTGACTTGTCACAATGCTCGTCAGTAGCGTCTAAGATCCTCTTTGGTCTTTTGGGGAAATTGAGCAAAGATCACCAGACCTGCAGCAGGGCCGGATGATGACCACATGGGAATTTAGGAATTTCTTGCTTTGAAAAGGGTGAAAAACAAAAGATCAGTGTTTGAGATATCATCAATTTTGATTATGTTACTGAGATAAAAACAAACTACCTAATCGATTAAAGCTCTAATTAGAGATATTTCTAGTTCACCTTGAATTACTTTCACAATTTTGTCCTCGCTTGGGGAAACACCTACTTTTACTTAAAAAAATCTAATAGCACATAGAGCTCATATCAGTTGCCTGAATTACCCTGATATTGTCATTAAGATCTACAAATTATTTCCTTGGCATCGATGAAAAAGTTAAAAAAAAAAAAACCCATGCATTATTCACAATATTAAAGAAAGAGAAAATAAATTCCTGGATCTGCCGTCTGATTTGGATCCGCACCAACATGTTACAGGTTCTTCCCTGACACATAATGCATCCTTACACCAAGTTGTGGAATGTGGAAATCAATGCAGTTGTTTTTGTGTAATCTTGTTTACAATCCAACAAACAAATGAAAAGGGATGAAAACATAGCCTCCTTAGTGGAGCTACACATTTTAATAATTTCAGCAAGTGTCTAAGTTTATAATTCCCGGTTTATGAGAAATATACTTGTTAACCTTTTGAGTTCATTATTATTATCATCAGTATCTCTTTTATTGGATTCCATCGTGTTTCATTTCTCTTCAATTTGGTCAAACTGTTAATCTACAAATTCAACCTTTCATCAGTACAGAGTTCAGTCCAAGTGAAATCTATAAATCTATATCTATACATGTAAAATCCTCTGAAATGCACCAAGTTATGTGGAAATCTATACATTTGTTGTTGTGTTATCTTGTTTACTATCAAACATCAAATGAAAAGGGATGAAAACATAACCTCCTTAGTGGAGCTACACATTTTAATAATTTCAGCAAGTGTCTAAGTTTATAATTCCCAGTTTAGGAGAAATATACTTTTTTACCTTTTGAGTTCATTATTATTATCATCACTATTTATTTTATTGGATTCCATGGTGTTTCATTTCTCTTCAATTTGGTCAAACTGTTAATCTACAAATTCAACCTTTCATCAGTACATAGTTCAGTCCAAGTGAAATCTATGAATCTATATCTATACATGTAAAATCCTCTGAAATGCACCAAGTTATGTGGAAATCTATACATTTGTTGTTGTGTTATCTTGTTTACAATCAAACAAACAAATGAAAAGGGATGAAAACATAACCTCCTTAGTGGAGCTACACATTTTAATAATTTCAGCAAGTGTCTAAGTTTATAATTCCCAGTTTAGGAGAAATATACTTGTTTACCTTTTGAGTTCATTATTATTATCATCACTATTTATTTTATTGGATTCCATGGTGTTTCATTTCTCTTCAATTTGGTCAAACTGTTAATCTACAAATTCAACCTTTCATCAGTACATAGTACAGTCCAAGTGAAATCTATAAATCTATATCTATACATGTAAAATCCTGTGAAATGTGAGTTTGGTGATAGCGGTAAAGACACTTTTAAATATCTCACCAGTCTCACAAAACCAGAATCCCGGGTCTACCTGTGATTCTTCTGCTTCTTTCCTCAGAGGACACTCATGATCAGTTTGAGCCCATTAGAGTTAATACAAAATAAAAGTAGGACCAACACCTCGGCTGTGATTAGGAATCAGTTTACGAGCTGCTGCCGTCCTCACTTTCCAAAGCAAATATCTCATCAGCCCCAAGTTGTTTTTGCATCAAACTCAAACCTCCTAAGAAGTTTGACTCCACTCGCATGTACAGCACCTGGGAGATTTACCATAATGAATACCTGATGTGGTGAAGCAGTTAATTCCGCCTATAAAATAACTCCCTTCCTCCTTCCTGTGGGCCCCGGCTGTTGTTTATCAAACGAGGTAACGTCCTGTCATGTGACCCCCCCCCCCCCCACTCCTCCCCACTAGCAACCCACCTGTGTGGACTTTACTCTTAATCCCCTCGACCCCCCCCCCCCCCAGATTTTTTTTTTTTTCAGCTCTGAGCTTTGAATACTTAGACTACTGAGTGTAACTAATTCTCCCACACAAGGATATTGTCTTCTCCCTATCTCTGCCTTTGTCCTTCGCTTTCAAGCCGGCTATTCATTGATTTCATTAGTTGCTGGTGTGCTGAGAGAGAGAGAGAGATGGTGAAAGGATGGAGGAGAGAGAGAGAGAGGGGGGGGGGCTTTCCAATTAAAAGGCCTAATAGCCTATTACCATCACCTTAAGTTCAACTCATTTTTTTTTTTTACAGGATGAAACCTGCGAAACATTAATCAGCAGAGCAGCATGAGAGCTTTTAAAAGCTGCTCTGTGATTATTTAACTGTAATTAGGACTGATGAGTGTGAGCGGCTCGGCCTTCACACTGTGCAGCATGGAGAACTCTTTAAATTAACTATAAAGGCTGCAAGTGACAAAGCCGTTCCACTTTGACAAATGTGTAGGAGTGAACATCAGGTTTAGCATTAAAAACAACGAACGTAAAGTCTGCTGCTGCTGCTGCTGGGGGGGGTGGGGGGTGGTGGGGGGGTGGGTTAAATCCAATGTGTTTAACAGGCTACTCTTCCGACACACATGCTGCACAGATCTTGCAGCTGACCAGGGGGCCGGAGGACGAAGCCTGGTCCCCTGGGATCACCCGACCACCCTTTCTCAGACACCCATTTGTCCCACCCCACCCCGACTCGGCCCCCCCATCTCCTCCCTCCCTCCCGGTGGATGACCCCAGCAACCAGCAGGGGTCAGCTGCGCAGAAGGCCGCCTCCTGCACCCACCCCGGCCCTCGGTCCGGAGCCGCACGGCGTAAATCAGAGACTGTTCATCGCGGGAACCGTGCCCTGCCGGGGGTCCCAGCCCTGGCCGGGGGTCCCAGCCCGGCCTGGCACCATCTGTCCCCCCCCCGGCCGTGACGCAGGAGCAGAGCAGCCAAGGTGGGTTCCCACTGACTCCCTGTAGCCTGCAGGTCATGTGGGCCAGACCTGGGAGACAGATCCATCACCACTGGAGTCTGGACATGAGAGAAGGAACCAGTGGATCAACAATACAGTAGTTCAGCTGTGTGTGTGTGTGTGTGTGTGTGTGTGTGTGTGTGTGTGTGTGTGTGTGTTAGTGTGTGTGTGCGTGTGTGTGTGTGACCACTGTGGACAAATTCACATGTATTAAGTCTAAGCTGCTGTTTAATAATATACAGAATACATGTATCAGTGTCTCTTTATGTATAAAATATAATTAGGCTTTTTAACTGGATAGATTTAATTAGAATAGATATACACGAGTCATGACCTCTGCTACTAAAAGAATCCTTTCCCATTACACAGACACATCTTCATGGACTCCAGTTTGATTTTGTCTGCATAAAAGAAAAATCAGGGTCAGGGGAATAACTACTTGAAAACTCTAAGCAGGTACATCAAGTATTTCAAGAACATTACTTGGGACGCGAGTAGAAGTACTTTTCCACGACAGCTGAAGTTGAGGTAGAGAAGCAGTAACATCTGATCACTGTTCAAGGCCCCGAGTGGGAAACAGATTATCATCATTTCATAAAGTCACCGAACTTGTGACCACGTTTTGTTTTGAGTTCTCTCAGGATTTTGCCTTTAAGGGTCAAAAAGAAATCTTCCGATCAGACCTGAGTTGTGCAGCTGCAGGCTCCTCTCAGGTTCCAGCTCCTCCTGCCTGTTGAGTGATCCACTTTGCAACAGCAACACCTATTCAAGTGAGGGCAGGAGGACTTCTTGGGGAATGTGAAAATGGAAAAAAAGAAGAAGCAACTCAATCGCGTTTTTTACCTGGGGAGAAAAATAAATCATCGTATATTACGTTGACTTCACCGACTCTGTAATTTTGCTGTATAACTGCCACGGAGGGAATAGGTGATGAACTACTCACGTATGTAAAACAGTCCAACCTTTTAAGTGCAAGACAAGTCGCTGCACTCCACCTTATCACCCTTTGACGACTTGAGGTCTTTTCCCTCTCCATCATAACGGCACCTGGAATTGTGACACGTAAATCTTATCGGCAGAGACAGTCTGCGGGTCCCCGGGCGCTGCAGCCGCGGCTTATTGCTTTCTCTCCCACCGCCGCGGCCTTGCTTCTAGCCCCCTAAGGCCTGGTTCTAATGGGCGAGCACGGGGTCATAAAGTGGTTGCGTTAGTGTTTTCCTTTTTCCAAACCAGTGACACCAGTTGTTCACCCTCCTCACCAGAGCCTTTTGTGAGACCTGACAAGCTGTCAATTCCAGGCGGAGGATAATTGTAGAAGACGACATGCATTACCTTGAGGTGACACCACATTCCTCTGAGGGCCTGTCTTTATGAGCCAACAATCACTTTGAATAGCTCGGCAGCAAAGCATTAAAGATTGGCTTTGGCTCTGGTGTCGTCTCTTTCTTGAATTCAATTAAATCTAAACAAATATCCTTAAAAATATCTGGAGGAAACTCATCTCGCAGATGGATGATAATCAGGGTAAATGACTATTGTTGATTTAGACTCCCACTATTTTTTTGACGTATATTTTTCTGTCTTATCTTCCTTTCAGGCTTGAGGAGGACTTTTGGCCGTGGTCAGGGTTGAGGAAAGGACAAGAAGACCTTCACGGTGACATAAACAACCCCCTGACAAAAATAAACGCCCACACACACACATTTAAGAGTCGGCCATTCTGAGAACAAGCAGATCTTATTTCTGATATATATATCTATATATATATAGATATATATAATATAATAAATCGTATTTACTGAATCTCAACTTAGGTGTAAAAATATTCTATTTTGTGAACCACTGGATTAACAGTTTGATTTTAAATTGATAAACATATTGGGTGGTTTAATTTCTATAAACTTTCTCCTTACTCATGCTATTTAATCAGTAATTTGTGTTTCAGCCTCACTACATGTTCAACCCTATGGAGAAAATGACAGCTGGGTAATTGATGTTTAACTTTAAGTGTAATAATGAAGACATCTTGTTTTTATCAGCCCATTCACCCGGTTAAATCCATCGTATAATTTGTGCACATACCGCCCTCCTGTGTTGAGTCAGTGGTACTGATATTATACACGTGCATAGGTGTCTCATTTAATAATTAAATAACACTAAAATAACTTCAACCTTTGTCACAACTTTCTAACTAATAATAGTAAAATGTTAGTTCCATTAGATTGATGTCTGAGATGCTTAGGTGAACATTTTAACTTTTCTATACGAGTGTAATGATGTTGAGTGATTATCGGAGACTTTCAGAAGATAAGAGTGAATCTAAGAGTTATTTCAGGAAACCACAAAAGGAATGTACCAAAAAATCAAAGACCTCAGTTTCAATACATATCTTACCTGGTTAAACAGTTTTATTTAAACCCTTCAAATCACAGATTTCAGAAATGTATTCACAACTTCCAGAGGATTCTTGTTCTTGCATGACTGAGGAAATTTGACCTTTGCCCTCTGACTTTTGGTTTGAGACACTAAACAGACAAACCACAGAACAAAGACCTAGGATCTAAATGTCAGACCTGTTTAGGCAATAGACTCATTCCTGTCAGTGATATTAGTCTTTTACTCCAAAAATATGTTTAGTGTAAACTCTGCAAGGGCAAGTTCCCATAAAGTCATAGTATTTTATTTAAGTGTTGTTGTTCTTGTGGCACTTATTGATATTGCAAACTTTACATCATATACAATTGCAAACAAATAGTTAAAATAAGTGTTCACACGATTTATTTTGCAATGAAATATGCGACTACCATTAGGACAAGAGGGGTTATTACTAATCTATGTCCCCCTCTTGCTGCATTCTTCACATTGTCCAACCCATCAGTCTCGTCCGGCCTTCAGCTTCTCCTCCACCGTGGGGTCTCCCCTCGATCCCCCCATGCAGGGCGGACTCTTGGCCAGGTTGGGGTTACTTCCCCACTGCTCAGGGGTCTTTGTCTGTATGGCCAGTGCATGAACACAGGTACTCAACTCCTCCTTCAGGGCCTCATTGACCAGACGGTGGCGCTTTATCAGCGGCAGACCCTCGAACTGGGAGCTGACCACCAGCACACGGAAGTGGGATTCCGAGCCGGGGGGCACGGCGTGCATGTGGCTCTCATTGTGGACTTCCAGGTGGTCGGGCTGTAGTGCGTCGGTTAGTTTGGTTCTGATAGAGCTCTCCACGGGCCGGCTGGGGTCCGGGGCCATGTGGGGTCTGAAGTGGGCCAGAGGCCGGTGCAAGGCGAGACGGGTGGAGGCAGAGCGAGCACAGCGGAGGACACTGGGCAGCATCAAGAGGATGTGGCTGGAGACCACCTGAGAGAGGAGGATCAGAATAAGTACTAGAACTCCACCAAGGAGGGGTGATACCGATAATAAGGAGTTAAAACATTTTCTATAACAACAGATACATCTAAGAAAACACTGAATAGGCAAATTAATTTTCTGGGATGTGTGTGTTTGTTGAAACTCCTCTGCACATCTTTATCCTGCCTGTTTGCACAGTATTTGGAAACCACACACAGTGCAATAACTATTCACACACACACACACACACTACACACACTACACACAGTTAAAGTTCAAGCACCTTTGAATTTATATAGTTTTTTGCTTCGCTTATTAATGCATATGACAAATATAACTTGAAATCAGTTTTTCAGATACTTCTGGAACACATCAGGTTCCATCTTGACCTTGTGGGCACAGACTGAGCCTGATGGTGCAGGGTTCTGATGGTGCAGGGATTCTGATGGTGCAGGGTTCTGATGGTGCAAGGGTTCTGATGGTGCAAGGGTTCTGATGGTGTATGGTTCTAATGGTGCAGGGTTGTGATGGTGCAGGGTTCCGATGGTGCAGGGTTCTAATGGTTCAGGGTTCTGATGGTGCAGGGTTCTGATGGTGCAAGGTTCTGATGGTGCAGGGTTCTGATGGTTCAGGGTTCTAATGGTGCAGGGTTCTAATGGTGCAGGGTTCTAGTGGTGCAGGGTTCTGATGGTGCAGGGTTCTGATGGTGCAAGGTTCTGATGGTGCAGGGTTCTGGTGGTTCAGGGTTCTGGTGGTTCAGGGTTCTAATGGTGCAGGGTTCTAATGGTGCAGGGTTCTAGTGGTGCAGGGTTCTAATGGTGCAGGGTTCTGATGGTTCAGGGTTCTAATGGTGCAGGGATCTAATGGTGCAAGGTTCTGATGGTGAAAGGTTCTGATGGTGTAGGGTTCTGATGGTGCAGGGTTCTGATGGTGCAGGGATCTGATGGTTCAGGGTTCTAATGGACAGTAAATATTGATTTGTGTGTTTTCTATATCAACCTCAGTGTTATGTCTTCCATCACTGCACAGCCCAGGAAGCTCCTCCACCCTCTTCCTCCTCCCAGTGAACCTGATGTTGTTGTGTTGTGGACACACAAGCTGGAGCTGATCAGCACCATCAGGATCAGTCTGGTCCCACAAGGTCACACACACGCCTTTAATGTTGCCATGCTATTTTCTGCAGGAGAACAAACCTGTTTTCTATAATAAATATTATATATTTTATTTTAATAATACTATTTGTATTGAAAAGGCATATGTGATATCAAGCCAAGTAGAAAGAAATATTTAAGTTCCAATGTTTTCTATAATAAAAATAACTAGTATATTATACTTGGTGTGAATGAAAAGGTAAAAACAAGTTGCTCTTTTAAGGTAATTATTTACACACAGACAAGAAATGACCAAGGTCACACACACACCACAGCTGAATTAAAGTCACTGTCACCCGTGCACACAAGTTGGTGACTCGACTTAAAGTCACGATAAAACTTCTGCTTGATCACATTTAGCTAAAAGTTACACAAACATTCAAGCTAGGCTCCAGCCAGGGGTTGTTTGCTAGCATTAGCAGTTAGCTTCCATGACAAAAACATGGCTAATGAACAAGCTAACGGAGTCTTTAAACCTCGCAGCTCAACAAACCATTAAACACCAGATCAGGTTTGATACCACAGTTTTACCTAGTGACGTGTCGAGGCTTCGAAGCGTGTGTCGAGTGATCCAGGATGAATGTTGTGAAGCGCGTATTGATGACGTATGTGATGACGTTCGAAGCCTCAAGAGCCGGCCGAACCACCTGACTGATTCAGAAAGAAAATTAATTTATTATCTTGTACAAACTTGCGGTTTCTTTTCTTTGTACCCCAGCTTCACCTGTGAAAGGATATTTTCTAAAGCAGGCGAAATTATTAAAAAAAAAAAAGAAACCGCCTGAAACCCAGCACTGTTGAAAAGCTGTTGTTTTTAAATAAAAATTAATAAACCGTTATCTCTATTGTACGTGTTACATATGCTTTGTTATTATTATTATTATTATTATTATTATTATTATTATTATTATTATTATATTTACTATTATTATATATACTGTTGCTGCCATTATTACTTTATACTGCTATTATATTGGTATAATTACTATCATATATAAATATATTTTTATGTTATATTATATACTATATATACTGTACTATTTTTATATACTGTCTAACAATAACATTACCATCATATCATCAGTACTATTACCATCATCTTGCCACTGCACCTTATCTACCTATTTATCTTGTGTTTCAGTTTTTTTATTCTTTCTACCTCAATATTTTTTATTTTATTCTATTGTATTGTATTGTATTTTATTTTATTTTATTGTATTCAAAGATACCTGCTGCTATGACGACTTAATTTCCCTTCGGGGATGAATAAAGTTATCTATCTATCTATCTATCTATCTATCTATCTATCTATCTATCTATCTATCTATCTATCTATCTATCTATCTATCTATCTATCACACATAAGCACAGTCACAAACCAGGTAACACAAGCACATTCACATCACAAACCTCTCACTGATTTGTTTCCACTTTCACTTTTGACCACGCCATAAAGACAGACACCATGTTAATAATACTCGTTTATGTATTGGCATCACAAACACCATTTATTCATTTATTCAATTCAAAGCTTCACACACCAAATCCATGGTGTCATTACAATTACATTTACATTTAATGTCCACTTGATGGCGCAGTAGAGCAAATGAAGCCCCATGATGCTTCGGCCCATGAGCGGACTAATTTGATGGAAAGCTTCAACGCTTCATGAAGCTTCATCTCGCCATCACTATTTAACAATAACCGGAGAAACAAGTTATTAATAATGTACGAATTGATTTAAGCTGCTTTTACCTGCGAGGAAGTCAGAGGAGTCTGAGGACCGGATGCACAACACTTACCGGAAGTAGAGAGGATGGGATTTGTAGTTTTTAAACACAAGAGTTTTGCAGCAGCAACTACAAACCTTAAAGTTTATATTGTTGATTGATTGCAGCTACAAATGAACAGTTTTAGTAGATTTTTATTACATGTTTATTAAGATTATAGTTGTTTATCCGTTCATATTAATATGTGCACATTTATTTTATGATTTACTGTTTCCTGTAGGTCAAAATCTTATAAAATATAAACTACTACTAAAAAACTCAAATGTCTTTAACAGTATTATCTTAATTATGTATTTGATTGTTTGTTCTGACATAGGAGTTATATTCTGTTATTTTAAAATAAAATTCAGGATGACCATTACAATGACGTTTACAAAACTCAAAACTCTGAAACGCCTTTAATGTTGCCATGCTATTTTCTGCAGGAGAACAAACCTGTTTTCTATAATAAATATTATATATTTTATTTGAATAATACTATTTGTATTGAAAAGGCATATGTGATATCAAGCCAAGTAGAAAGAAATATTTAAGTTCCAATGTTTTCTATAATAAAAATAACTAGTATATTATACTTGGTGTGAATGAAAAGGTAAAAACAAGTTGCTCTTTTAAAGTAATTATTTACACACAGACAAGAAATGACCAGGATTTGCTTCATTGATTTTTTTCCCCATTTGTTTATTCTTCATGGTTCTTTGTTAATCATTGTGATTCCAACGGGTCAGTTGCACAACAAAGTGCAAACCCGATCCAAAATCAACAATGAAGAAAATATAAGAAAAAAGTCTCACACACCTTTTTAAACAGAACTGGTGTCGTCACATTTAGGCTAACTATGGTCCATAACTGGTATGTCACATTGATGTATTTACTTATATTTCATTCTCATTTACAAAATGCACAAAATCAAAGACAACATACAGCATTGTTCATTTACACTTCCTTTTTTATAGCATTTTCTTTTGTATTTGTGGTTCCACAAACGGTTTCTATACTCACAAACAGTCAACTACGGTTTCTACAGCACGATACAATGACAAAGGTGATAAATTGTTTTGTTACAGTTAATTAATGGCAATGCAATCTTATTGACAAACGCCTCGGGACCCTTGGGTTGTTGTTTTCCAGAGTACACACATTGAATGTCAGCTGTTTAGTCCTGTGTGATTATTGAATTTTTGTGGACAAGGCCGGCATGTAGTGACGTGCTCCAAGTCCCAAAGAGCTTCGGAGGAGAGAATAAGAGACAAATATCCAAACACTTATTGCTTTGTTAACTTTTTGCACTCGCCATTGACTGTTGCCCAGGCAACAAGTTAATTATACAAAAAAGACCCTGTAACATAAGCTAAGATATGTACCTACGAGAGACAATCTTGACTTGGACGGAGCCTGAACTGAGTCACTGAGACAGGATTAGCGTTGTTTAAACAGCTTTCCATATTGAACGAACACAACAGTTACCTTGACATCGTTGTTCTGAACTCCGCGGGTGATACAGGACAACACACAGAGAGTAGGACTGCCCGTTCCAGCTCATTGCTTTTCTATTTGTACAGTTAATGAGCATTAAATATATATACGAACGATGTGCTTTGATAAGGGGATCTGGGCGAATTTAGTTTTTTAAACAAGAACATCTGGACTGTTAAAGACAAGTTTTCAGAGGAGTTGTGAAAAATAACAATAACAAGTCCAGCTGCTCTTGTCTCACACAAACAATAGTTGAAAACCTACAAAGACTGACTGTTATATAGTATATTCCCAGGGGTCAGAAGGTTTGAAGAGCTATCTTATTAGTTATAGTTATTTATTTATTTTTAATCCTTTTTATTTACATATATTCATAGCCATTACAGAGAACTGATGGTGTAATGTGTAAACTCAGGCCATATAAAATATTTGGCAATAATTCATGAGGAGGTGGAACTGATGGCACACTCATAGATAAAGGCTCAGATGTCAAATTAGATGGTGGGATGTCAGGGGCAGGTCATCAAAGCTCGAAGCACCAGTATGTTCACAACTGCACGTTCACGTTCACTAAAGATCGTCATTTGGTAGATTTTGGTCTTTGTGCTCTTTCTGAACCCTCAACGTGGTTCGTCTTTAAAACCTCTCAGGATGTGTCCAGAAGAAGAACAAGGCATGACAACTGGGCCTCGAGCAAGGCATTCACAATTGTGCATGTACGACAGTGTACTCTTAGTGCAATGGGTTGTCTATTTGTTTCAACTGTCTCGAGTCTATGTTATGGCTGCTATCCTACAAAATGGCAGTTTGGACAAAAACAGTTTAATTAATCGGACATTTCAATGATTGTTTTTTTCTTTTCTCGTCGTTGCAATTGTGAACATATTACGCTTACTTGTCTGGATCGGGGGGGTTATGTGGCCACTCTGTGCTGTTACCTGTGTGTGTGTATGTGTGTGTGTGTGGGGGGGTAATATATGACAATCAGCCCTTGACATTGAGTTCTCGAAGGTGAATCTCATGTTGTAGCTACATTTGTATTAAAAAAAGAAAACACAAGGTTCAAATTCAAACCCTCATAATTGATTTAGACTGAGATTAACCACGATTCAATGTGTTAACAATTAGGTTTTTACTTTGGATGAAGTATTTTCCAACAATTTCTTCATTTTCTCTTATCTCTAACACTTGCATGTCCAGTGTGTCCTCGCACCATGTTCGCTTGTCCATATGAGAGACAGCTCTACCCGGCTTTCCGTTAACCAGTAAAAAAAAACTAGATTGCCAGATGTAAAAATAATAAATAGAATAAAATCTCAATATTGCAGAGAGGTTCAATATTGCACTAAGAAGCACACTCACATTAATATAAACATTCAGTTCACACAAAGAATTAGATTTAGATCTTACACACTCACCACACGTTGGGCCGGCACCGAAACCACTCAAACTAAAAGGTGTAGCTTTTCTGTGGAACTTGTTTTTATGCTTTTTGATTGCTTTTATATTTTTTGACTCTGATATGAACCTATCTTGTGCAGTGTGCTCTGAGGAGAGAGGGGTGAGATTCATTATGGCGTCGCTGTTAGAATAAAAGCACTGTGCAGTCTCTGGTGGATCAGAAGTCGTATTGGAGATGTGAGCCAAACGCAACATGTTCCGAGATGCTGTTAACATGTTGTTCTCTCAGTTAAAGTTACACACACACTTCCATGCAGAACATCCTCCAAGAGACAAACACCCTCTGGGAGGAGAGGTACTAAAAAAAAAAGGCATTTCTCACAAAGGGAAACACAATGACGGGAAAAATGAGAGATTCTGAACATTTTCATCACATCAGGAAAAATGTTCAGGACAGTCACTTTGGCTGATGGTTGTGCTTTAAGTGTGAATGTCAACAGAAAGCTTCACCTTTGTAATGAAATGGCAGAACACAGATTTGACTCAGCGTGGGAAATGTGTTTGATCTCGATGACCTCATGACAAGAGACGTGATCAAAAACAATGTTGTAAAGGGAAAAAACGGGCTCGACTTATCTCCGTATCGCACCCAAACAACCCTGGAATGTTCTAAAATCTATAAAATGGCAGTCTGTTCACCGACAGGAGACCCTCGGGCGACAGAGGATGAGGACGGGTCTTTGTTAAAGAGGAAACCAAGTGAGGTGGCGTCTTGGTTTGGCCTCGTGAAGTCAAAAATGCTTCAAATAAAAAGGCATAAATGTCAAAACTTTGGATTCTACGTCCACCAATGTCAAAGTACTGAAGATGTGAAAGGTAATTTGATGAATGGAGGTGAGAGAGAACTCTGCAACAACGGCTAGTGGTCATTTCTATAAGTCTATTTGCATGGCTCATTTTCAAGAGCCCCCATGACATCACCTCCAACCCCAGCTGTGTGTACTTATATCAGGGGGGGGGGTTCAATCTAAAAGTACTTTTGTTTTCCACTGATATAAGTTAATACACTCTAACCCAACACCATGTTTGCCTCATGTTTTCATCTGCAGGGATAATAAACGATTTGTCTCGAGGCTTATTCAGGCATTGTAATGGTTTGTCACAGCTGCACTTATCTTTCTAACAGGTAGGGGGCGCCAACCAAATATTCACCAATCCTAAGTATTTACAGCTCAGCAGATCTACTGTATGTCGCTCTCCTCTGCTTGTGCACAGACGTTATAATTACGGGGGGGAGGGGTTAGAAGGTGGGATCTGAGAGGGGGGGGTTCTTGAGCGGTTTCGTTCACAGTGCGGCGAGAAACTCTTCGGCCCCCCCACCCTGGAAAAGTTGCCCGGAGCCACACTCACTATTGCAGCACCTGGCCCCGGGTCTCCGGTAGCTTGAGGGCCAGGAAGCTGCCGGCCGCCAGCGCCCCCGAGGCGAACATGATGGGCACGGCCTTGGTGATGCCCACGAACGACGTGAAGATGCTGATGCCGAGCACGGCGGCTAATTTACAGAGAGCGTTGAGGAAGCCGAACGCTGTGCACCTGGAAGAGGAAAGGAAGACAGAGTTAGAACTTTGTGTTCACAGTGAAGCAAGGAACACAAATAAGATGCAGTTGTACGGCAACAACAGATTCATCTTTTGCTTTGTACCACACGTATATATGGGCAATTTGTTGATATCAACTCTTGAGGTGAGACATGTTTACCACAAACTGTACATAAAGATAAAACACACGTCTTCACCTTCCTCCCACCGTCCAAAAATAACGCTGAAATATTCCAGATATGAAAGCTCCCATTTTGCAGATATGAAGCTAGTTTGCTGATTTAGCTGATTTGGCTTCACTTTTGGGGAGAAGTCACGTCATTCATCCTGATACAGTCAGTAACACAGGCTGTGATAACTATATGTAACCACTAGATGGAGCTACATCTCCTAGTGAAAACAGAGGTGCATCACTAAAGATAGATAGATAGATAGATAGATAGATAGATAGATAGATAGATAGATAGATAGATAGATAGATAGATAGATAGATAGATAGATAGATAGATAGATAGATAGATAGATAGATAGATAGATAGATAGATAGATAGATAGATAGATAGATAGATAGATAGATAACTTTATTCATCCCCGAAGGGAAATTAAGTCGTCATAGCAGCCGGTATATTTGAATACAATAAAATACAATACAATAGAATAAAATAAAAAATATTGAGGTAGAAAGAATAAAAAACAGAAACACAAGATAAATAGGTAGATAAGGTGCAGTGGCAAGATGATGGTAATAGTACTGATGATATGATGGTAATGTTATTGTTAGACAGTATATAAAAATAGTACAGTATATATAGTATATAATATAACATAATATATATTTATATATGATAGTAATTATACCGTCTGTTTATTGAAGATCCTGCTTTGGTTGGATATTTTATGCTCCACATAAATAACCATTTATTATGTTTCATGTAAGGCTACATTTTAATAAATGGGATTTCAAAACTCTACTATTTATGGTGGGAAGAGCAGATCCTGGTTCAGCCAGTAGGTGGCAACAAGCCAGCTTCATGTTTTACATCACAATGGCTCCACAAATATTCATCCATCCCTGCAAGCCGGCCAATGACAGTGGGGTAACTCTGGTGAAATCATTGAACACGTCACTCGGCAGCAGCTGCCGTGTCTTCACCGTGTCAAGGAGATTTCATGGGCAAGCCTCACTGCTGCCTACCTCTTGTCAGAAGGATAGAGCTCGACCGTCAGCACGTCCAGGGCGTTCCACGAGGCGATGCTGATTCCTCCAAACAGGCAGAGCAGAGCAATCATGGCCGACTCGCTGTTGCCAAAGGACAGGAAGAAACAGCTGATGCAAGAGATCACGCTGGAGCCCGCTGTGGATAGAAGGGTGGGGGGGATAAGAGGTGTTGAAAAAGGGTGATGGACGAAGACAAGCAGGAGATTATGCACAATTGACATTCAAGTGTTTTTTACATTTCTACAGAAGGAGCATCCAAGGAAGTGCAATAAAAAGGGTGAATTAGGTGCTTTGTGGATATCATGCAGAAAAATGAAATATCTTTGTTTTCTAGAGCAAGAATGAACAATCCTCTCAACTGCAAAATTGCAACTTTTATCAAGAGTCTAATATATATTTAAAAAATGGGCATTTGAATTGATAAATCCTTAGAACAGATATTAAAGTGTATAATGATAAACTGAGGACGAAGCTGTGAGACAGAAATTAGGTTTGATTTGATAGATTCTGCAAACAGAGGGAAGCAGACTCTCTTCTGAATCCTTTATCTTTAATTTACCACTGTGCATGTGTGTCTACATGTGTAAGAAGTGAGCTTTACTGGCTTTAGCTTATTTATTATATCTCACCCGGGATTTAGATGTAATATCTAGAAGCTAAACGGTGAGTGGGTCGTACGTTAGCCTTTTCCTACCTGCTGTTATTTGAAATAGTCAAATGCCACAGGCTGTGAATAAATGTCGCTGATTAACAGGCTTAACCTCCCTCTCCTCTTTCTGAGTGACGTGACCCCCCCTCCATCCACATTACCTAACATCCTCAGTCGTCCAATCTTGTCCATGAGCAGCGCGGAGACAATGTTGCCTGGCAACACGGCCAAGGTGCCCAGGAAGCTGACGAAGTAGACCATGTAGGCATTGTTGTCGTCGCTGACGTCGCTGAGCAGGCAGCCCTCCTTGTTGTGCAGGAACGTGCTGTTGAGGAGTTTGCAGTTGACCAACCGGTACTTGAAGAGATCTGGTGAGAGGGGAGGAGAGGGGAGGAGGTGCAGAGGAGGAGGAGAACAGACAGGGAGCAGAGTTAAACCGGTTGATCCGTAAATATGTTGCCAGGATGAAGAAGTTCACGTCTTGTTCGAGCAAAGGTTCAAAACTTTACAGTTGATGCTTGAAACATGGACTCATCAACTTTAAATAAGCTTCTTTTGAGGATTAAACTGTTAAAGTTCTGCCTTCCGGTCGGCCATGTCTGCGATTCTCTGTGTCATGAACTCTCCTTCACAGGGTGAGAACAGCAGAGAGGAGGAGGCGGGTGGAGAAGAGGAGGAGGAGGAGGAGGTTTAATCTTCTCTGTGCCAGGACCTGAGAATCACAGCGAGGTGCAGAGAGGTGTTCTCCTGCTCTGGTTCCTTTACTCAGTCTCATTATTGAAACAACGGCAATCCGCTCCTACTCTCTGTGAAACAGCTGTTTTAGTATATATATAATCCTGTTGTTGAAAACATTTATTATTTCCCAAGTTTCATAAAAACTGGCAACTCACTAATTCCAGGAAAGGTAATTTTCTAAATGGTCTGTATTCATATAGAAGTTTTCTAGTCTTGGTCACCATTCAAAGCTCTTATACAGTACAGTTGTGCAATTTACACATTCACACACATTCATACTCTGCATTTACGTGCCACACTTTCTCTATCACACATCCATCAGGGTCAGCTTCTGGTTCAGTATCTTGCCCAAGGACACTGGGGGAGACTGGGATCGAACCGCCGACCTCCTGATTAGTGGATGACCCTCTTTACTCAGTCTGTTTATTGAAACAACGCCAATCAGCTCCTACTCTCTGCACATGAAACGGCTGTTTTAATATATGTAATCCTGTTGTTAAAAACCTAAAACCTTGATTAATTCCCAATGTTCATACAAGTTACCAACTCACTCATCCCAGGAAAGGTAATTTTGTAAATGATCTGTATTTAAGCAGTGGTCTACTAGTCTTGATCACCATTCAAAGCTCTTTACAGAACAGTTTTGCAATTCACCCATTCACACACATTCATACTGTGCATTTATGTTCTGCACTTTCTCTATTACACATCTGTCAGGGTCAGCTTCTGGTTCAGTATCTTGCCCAAGGACACTTTTGCACAGGGGGAGACTGGGATCGAACCCCCGACCTCCTGATTAGTGGACGACCCTCTTTACAGAGCCTCAGCCGCCAAGATCAATACGAATTGTAGCATCTTGTAGAAACATTAGTTGAGAATATGCAAATAATAGTTCCTTCAGCCTCTGGATCAGAATATATGAACTAACATGTGGTTCATTCCCATCGTGCCACACTGGGATAATAAGGTTCGCCATGGCAACCATCACTCAGCCTCTAATTCTGAACAGAATAAGCCAACAGTGTAATGAGGAACCTCCTGCCCGGCCCTGATAGCAGCGCTGAGTGATTGCTTTGACGTGTGTAAAGACACAACTAACAAAGCAAAGAGGAAAGTGCGTCTGTCGGATGCATCTTTTGTGTTTGTGTGTGTGTGCAGCTGCAGAATCTAAAGAGGCCAGTGTCCTTTTTCTTAAAATGTAGCGTCCTCATCAGGCTTTCTGCTGGTGACACACACACAAAGCTTAAAAAATAAAAAATCAATTGATGAATTCATTCTGGGTTGCTAGGAGACGTCGAAGCTCTGCAATGCTGCATCGGGTGTAGAGCCATTCAGTCAGTGGAGGAGGAGGAAGAGGAGGAAGAGGAGGGTGGAGGTGGTTTTAATGGACGAGGATCATTTGTACAGAGATGACGACACGACACTGAACTCACAACACAAAGAGTTAAACTGTGCCAATCGGTCACTTATTCATACGGAGATATTCAAAAGATCTATGAATAGCAATGAGAGAGAAGAAGGGCAGAGAGGAGGAATGAGATCAAATCGCACTTCAGCTTTCTAACATCTTTTATCTGACATGTTTCATGCATTTTAAGCAAGTGTCAGCTTCTGTCTTTCAGCCAGATGTTTCTCTTCCCTGACTTCCACTGTTTGTTTGGTTCCAGCTGTTTGCACTGTACGACCCCCCCACAGCACAACCTCCACTCACTCACACAACAGAGACGTCACTGATTTCACATCTCCTCCTTCACGGCTTTACTTTAGTTGTGTCTCTGCTTTGTTAGAGACACATACAACTTGTCTAGTTGTTATTCATGAGAATTCTTGTTTTCATCCTGTCTGGAACCGATTGTAATCAATCAATCAATCGATTGATCAATCAATCAATCAATCCAGCCACACATCCTTTGTTACAATATGTAAATCCAGCCTCTAGGGGTCTCTCAGTCAAATCAGTAACAAGATGATGATGGAGTGAAGCAGCGTGGGATCATGGGAGTTGTTGTCTTCTTCCCCTTTGCTGCAGATTCACATTACGTAGCAAACTGCAATAAATAATCCTGATAAGTTTGAGACATTTTAAAAATTGTTACATATTATATCTGTGAGGCAGGTGGACTGGAGTCAGATTGTGATAATGTTGATTAGAATATGTTGGTTACTTAAAGGTGTTCTCTGGTGTGAGCCCTTTATTTCCCACCTATTTAATTAACCTGTGTGTGTGTGTGTGTGTGTGTGTGTGTGTGTGTGTGTGTGTGTGTCTGTGTGTGTCTGTCCTACCTGTGTTGTAGAAGAGGGTGGCAATGAAGGTGCAGTTCTTGAAGAAGGTGTTGCTGGAGGTGATGTCCTCAAAGTAACACTCCTCAAACAGCGAGTCCTCAAACACCATGGACCTCATTTTCAGGTTCATGAACCTGCACACAAGTAAACACAGAGACGGAGGAATGAAGACATGAAGGCAACGAATAGACGGAGAAAAAGAAGGGATTTGAAGAGACATAGAAATAAATGTTTTCATTGCAGGGGTGTTAAACCATTAGACTGTCAGATATTCTATTACCATAATGTTTGAATTTTAACAACACAAACCGGCGGCGTTGGGGCTGAAGGTCAGAGGAAGCATCAAACACAGGCTTGTTAAACATGAACCACTCTGCAGGGCTTTCATTCAATCAAAGCAATGTGCAAGATGAAATATTATTGAAGCCTTATTCATATTTTCATCTGATTTGTTGTCATTTACCACAAAGTATTTGCATATTGGGAATAAATTCATGCATTAAGTACTGGAAAGGTAGAAAATATGAAAACCATCTACATATCCTTGAAGTAATGAGTTTGGCTTCACGTGAACGAAGGGGCTCAGCTCACTTGTCATTGAAGTACTCTCCCTGGCGGTGGACCTGGTTCTCCAGGGTGAAGTTAAAGGTCACATGTTCCACTTTCTCCTTGGCGAAAACCTTGGTGCGGGACGAGTACTCCTGCTTCTGCAGGTACTTGATCATGTCGGGGAACCACACTGTCAGACCGTAGTAGCTGGAGGAGGAGGAGGAGGAAGAGGAGGAGGAGGAGGAGGAGGTGGAGGAGGAGGAGGTGGAGGTGAGAGAGAGAGAGTTATTACTTCTGTCACAAAAAGACAAACCCCGGAGTGGACATGAATATTCCAGTATCACTGAAATATTTACATTATGTCTCCGCCCTTTGGGTTTAATCCATAGACATAACAGCTCCCAAAAGTCAAGCTAAAGTGCTGTGATCACCCCCTGGTGGTCTGCTGCAGTATAGGCCATAAACCTCCTCCATGTTAGTAGATGGGACATGTACCAAACTAAAAAGTATATGTCAAATACATTTTTCTCAAAGATGGGTTCTCTCATTTTAGGTCGTTCTTATCACACTGATTTTTGTTCATGTATTATAATAATATATTAACAAAGTAATAGAGTATCTCTTATTATTCAGTAAAGTATCTAAATAGTCCTTCCACTACTGGAAGTTTCTTAAGCTTAAACCTTGTAATCTATTCCTGTTCGCTCATTTTGTTGTCCTACAAAAAAAGACACTTGTGCATCATCTGCAGCGTCTGTAAAAACAATACATAAAGCTTTTCATTCGTTTTAGTTTGTATTAAAGAATCAGATAAAAGCAGTTTGCAGTAAGTGTCCCATCTAGAATCATGAACCTGACGTGTGCTGCCTGGTTTTGTTTGTCTGAGTTCTGTGCTACATGTCAAACCAACACACGACAACACAGAGCTGCAGACATCCTCTCACACCAGCTCTGTTCAGATGCAGCACAGTAACACACACTGGCTGCTGGTGATGAGTGAGTCACAAAATGACCCAGAAAAACCTGCAGTGGTGCATGGTAATTCAAGCGGATCCTACCTGAAGGACATGGAGAACCACACGGCCATCATCATGAAGGTGGTGCGGCGATACTCCGGGGAGAAAATAGTCAGGAAATTACTCCACACCTGGAAGACAACACAGACACGGAGAAAAATAAAATATAAATGAGCAAACATACAGAACATGTCTCTGGAAACAAACTTCACTTCATCTGCTGCAGAAGAATAAACACCATGTCCCAGAATCCCTTTCCAGACGTAGAATCAACAAACAGAAAAGCACAAACACGTCCAACAAACATCCACAGAGACACAAGTCACATAAACAGAGTCTGAGTTCAAATGTAGTTTATACTTTCACTGCAGGAACATAAAACATTGTATGTAACCTTTGAATATTATAGATAAAAGCCTCCATTGATTATGAAATCCATCTGTGGACATTGGTGTTGATTGGTGGACAGTTACATTCCCAGTGAACATGATAACTCACCCTGTTTGAAAGGTATAACATTTATATTTTGTGGAATACGTTAAATAAGAATATTAATACCTCTCTCAGAACACAGGAGTTTGCCTATAGCTCTGTTCTAAATTAAAAATAAACAAAAAGAACATAAATAGAACATTCACCACCAACATTAAAAGATTTATATCTGCTATCATGTTGTTTTAATCCAAACACAGCTGTAAATGTGAGAATATTGAAAATGAATCTATTGTATGATTATCTTTGCTCAGCTGTGTATTCGCTGTCATCCATTGTGTGTCCTGCAAACGTTGAGCTTCACCGGAGCTAAGAGTCAATTTCCTTGTTTGCACAAACGTATTTGGACAATTAAGCTGATTCTCATTGTGATGCTCAGACTGTTTGGAGTCTCTGCTGATGACCCGCAGCTCCACAGAGATGTTAAGACTCCTGGAGGCCACTGGGATTGCTTCCAGGCGTCTTTTCATATTCAGACAAGAAAGCAGCATTATGTGGCTCCTTGTTTACATATCTATCTTTTACCTTTGACCAACTCTTAAATATCCACATGATGCAGATCAGTGAAGTGAAAGAATAAACTGCAGGTTCTCGTCACCTGATGGAAAAGTGCGGTGAGCTTCAGCCTCCACTTCTGGTGCCAGGCGGTGCTGTCGCCCAGGTCCACCAGCTCATCCATCGTCTTCACAGTTTTGATGGTGGTCACCTGAGAGGAAAAGCACCAGCATTCATTCATCTTGAGATGTAAAAATATTTCATCTTTATGTATAGTTATTCAGATATTCATAGTTATTCTAGTCACATTTACTCAATTCACAAACATCCAGTACTTTATCGTTTAAAGAGTCGTAGTAATAGTGGTGTAGTAAGACAAGGTCCTAATGTTTCCATATTTCATTTAAGTATTAATATATAACTCTTTATTCATTAAAAACATTACGAGATAACAGTAGCTTAGCTTATCGATATGCTAATTTATGCAGCACAAAACCTGCTGCACTGCTGCACACGCCTGCAGACAAACACGTGCACAGCGCCAAGACATTTATTCTTTCAATCAGACAAACATGTTGCTGTTATAACATGTGACTTACAGAGAAGACCCTCTCCGGGTAGCCTTTGGCCCTCATGTTGGTGTCGTGCACCTGCTTCAGGATCATCCACGCCTCGTCGTGTTTCCCGTTCTGCAGCGTAAACACAAACATCATACATGAAGTGAAACCTGGGTTTTATTTCTGTTATGGGTGTGAACATCCAGACGAGTTTCCGAGAGGCGGTCTGACCTCCAGGAAGAAGCGAGGGCTCTCCGGCATGGTGGTGAGGGCGCAGATGGCCGTCACAGAGGGGAAGGCACACACCAGCACAAAGACACGCCAGCTGTGGAACTGGTAGGCCGAGCCCATCTGGAAGCTCCAGCCTGCAAGAGAGAGAGAGAGCGAGAGAGAGGGAGAGAGAGAGAGAGAGAGAGAGAGACAGAGAGAGAGAGAGAGAGAGAGAGAGAGAGAGAGAGAGAGAGAGAGAGAGAGAGAGAGAGAGAGAGAGAGAGAGAGAGAGAGAGAGAGAGAGGAGTGGTCAGAGAAAACAAGATGCAGCTGCAACACTTGAATTCTGTGCACACGCAGCTTCCTCCATATTCACACTGTCGGGTTCTGATTCTATGCATTTGATTTCAGCGGCGGTTATCGACAGCTGCATTGCGGCGAGTTGTCGTACACGCTTCGTTCTGCCTGATGGCCAAACTGCCTTCCCTTTATATTTTCTCTTCTATGCAATGAGACTAATCCATAAAATAATATTCTCATTTCATTCAGCACATGTGAAAATAGAAATATCACTGTGGTTGTCATTTATTTAGCTGTATTGTACAGAGTGTGCGTCTCAGAATTCTGGGAGGGTGCTCGCCACTAACAGGAGTTAATGAAACAGAACATTGAGCCTAATTTGAAATATTCAGAAAATGTTCTGCCTCAGTTGGTCTTTGCAAAGACATGTAAGTATTTATAATTACTTCCTCTTTAAATTAAAATGTTCTTACCCTGATATAAGATTTTTATTGACAATGTACGAGATTTGAAGGTCAAAAATATGACTGAAACAGTTTTTTTATGATTTGAAGTCTGTACAAGCAGACAAATGATTTATAAAACATTACACATCACAATATGTGGCGACTGTTGTATATTGTTTTAGTATATTCATGTGGTAAAAGCACTTTTCACTACACTACATAGTGTGATGAATAATTTACTTCTCATGAATTACCACCCTGCAGTTTTAAGCCTCCGGGAACCACAGAGTTTCTCTTCCTCCTGGTGTTCCTGACAAACTGTATTCACAATAAAATGAGTTTAATCTTATAGTCCAAGTGAAAACTGGTCCAAATGTGAAGAAATTCCCAAAAGGCAGTTTTATTGAGATCAACATTTCAGATCAAGAGGCTAAAAACATGTTCACAACGCCAAAAATGTGTTTTGTGAGGTCACAACCTTAACCTTTGACCTCCAAAGTGTAATTAGATCATCATTCATGAAAGATTCTGCCAAATTTGTATGTATGAACAATCAAGAATGTAGAAAACGATAATCATGCAGCTGCTCTTTGTTTCCCTTTGGATTAAAGTCTCTGCTACATGCATAGATGTAAATGTGATATGAAGACGATCAGGCCACTGATCTCACTAAAACTGCCACTGGTGAAAACATTGTGACTATTATCAGATTCCCCACGCAGAGCAAGAACTGCAATTAACTTATCACTGTGCATGACGCTCTCTATTGCTGTTCTGCAGACGGAGGGAAACCACTGATCAAATGATTGCACCTAACATTGTTAAGGTAGCTGCTGGAAGCTGGAGGAAACAAGAGGGAATTTAATCCTCTCTCATTTGTCAACGCACTTAAACACCCGGGGATATCTCTGCATCCTGGTTGGAAAAGCACTAACTTCATTTTGGATTAGAAAACACAACAGCTTCTCAGATTCACGTTACTCGTGATGGAAAATGAAAGTCCATGTAATTAGGACGTTCGGCTAACTGAGAACAACTGTTTGCTTCTCTCACCGTAGTGGGGGATGATGGCCCAGGCCATGGCGGAGGCGTAGATTCCTCCGATCATCCAGAACATGCAGAGCCAGCTCAGGTGCTCTCCTCGCTTCTCCTGGGCCAGGAACTCGGAGTAGTAGGAAAACACGATGGGGATGGAGCCTCCGATGCTGTGGAGCAAACAGGGAGGACGGGGGGGTGCAGGGAAAGAGGATTAAAAGAGGAAGAGGGGATGGGATCCACGTGGAGAGGAAGCAAAAGGTGCAGGAGATAAGAAGGAGGAAGGAAACGAGAAAGAAGACGGTGGTAATTTAAAAAAGGACGCAAAAAGTAATGAGATGACACAAAGAGAAGGAGGGAGGAAAAAGCAGAGAGCTGAGAAAACAGATTACATCGAGAGAAAGAGATTTCAGCAGCAGGAGCAAGTGTGTGAGACGGAGAATTTAGCAGCTTCGCACCTGATTAAACATTAAGATTAAAGCCTTAAAAGCCAGTGATAACAGTCCATGTCTCTGGCCTGTGTGCGTGTTCCATTACAACTGTTCACAATCTGATGGGAACACGTTCAGAATCAAACCCCGGCTCTGATACAGGGGCAGTGGTTGTTAAAACTCGTTTGGAAAAGTCTCAAGTTCACTTCCACTATGGATAAGATGCTGTGAGTATTTCACCAAAGGCTGGAAGGGAGTATTCGTCGACTCTCTTTTCTGAAGGTGACACCACAGACCTGTTTATAAAGATGGACACTGTTTATTCACTTCCTCACAATATCCAGAATTTAAGCAAAAAATGTCCCAGATACAAATGCTGCCATTTAACGCATTTAGAGCTTGACATTATTATATTTGACGTATTCTCTTACTTCTTAGTTTGGTCCATGTCCCACCCATTAACATAGAGGAGGTGGTGTTCAGGACCTGTACTGCAACTAGGGTTGCAAAATTCCGGTAATATTCAAAGTTCGAAACTTTCCATGGGAATTAACGGGAATTAACGGGAATATACGGGAATTAACAGGAATAAACGTGAATATACGGGAATTAACGGGAATGAACTGGAAATGTTGTGGGTGATTTATACTAACTGTATTTACCTTGTCATATACAGACATAAATATAAACATTTTGTTTTGTCATAGGCTGATTTGAGCCCTGAGCCCTTTAGTTTGCGTAGTTTTTTTTTTTTTTTAAATTCCCCAAATTCCCGAGCTAAACTTCCCATGGAAAGTTTCCAGAAAGTTTCCGCCCCTTTGCAACCCTAACTGCAACCAGCCACCAGATGGCAGTTGAGACACTTTGGCTTCACCTTAGGGGAGTGGTAATGTCGTCCATATTTAAATACAGTCCAGGGGTGATCGCTGTTACACCTGAGGATTATGGGTAGTGTAGTCCTTCCCCTTGACATTGCTGCTGAGCTCTATACATGCAGCGTATCAGTATCTGTCATCGGCCTCCTTACCCCACACCGGAGAGCAGGCGGCAGAAGAGGAAGGAGGTGTAGCCCTGGACGAAGGACGAGAAGAAGGCAAACACGCTGTTGATGGAGAGGGAGATGAGGAGCGTCTGCCGGCGGCCGATCCGGTCGGCGAGGCCCCCCCACACGAAGGCCCCGACCATCATCCCCAGGTAAACAATCAGACCTGGAGGGAGGAGGGAGGAGGGAGAGAGAGGGGGAGGGTTGGTGTTTATAATGATGATAATGAGGAGGGGAAGAAAGACAGAGGGCAGGATGATAAGTTATTGTTCATCAGAAAACTCATTGATATTACTCCCAGTCCTCATTTCCATTCTCATTAGACGTCCAGTGCATTAGCTCATTTGGGAGCTTTACTGGATTAAACCAGGATTTTGCATAAAACACACAAAAAGAAGGAACACAGTTTAACATCAGAATCTAAACTGTAAACCACAGATCAGAGAAAGTTATTTTCTGTGCACCTCTTTTCATACGGTGCTTCACATGTGGAAAAACACAAGAGAAACCATTGGGGCTTTATAAGAACTTCAATTAAAGAATAGAACAGAAAAACCTACTGTTAGATTTTAGAACTGATTCAAAAGAGACATTCTGTTCATATTTAGGTGCGTAATGTTAATTTGGGTTATTACTTTAATAGATGAACACACATAACCTTCCTCATTCTGTCCATTGCTGCTGCTGCTCCTCTTTTC